>NW_027310552.1:0-66304 GCF_047496795.1 Chiloscyllium punctatum
TTTTCCGCGCGGGAGGCGAACGCGATCTTGACAGCAGAGACACTTGGACACTTCGGTCAAATAACCATGAGCTGCTAGACATTACTACAATTTCGATTCTTGCTTTGCTAAATGATTTCACACATTGCTCGAAACAGGACGACTTTCACGTTTACACGGAACACGAAACACACCTGACTACAGGGAAAATGCACAAAGCTGAGCAGGCCGTGTTCCACATCAAACCGTGCAGCATTTATTCAGTCACTGTGTCTGTTTTGCAGAAGAAGGGTCCCAAAGAATGTTCTCCACCCTAAAACCGGAGGTCGCATTACAATCCGAGAACGACAGATCACATTGTGAGCATGCTCTGACCTCGGGGCCGGTTCGAGATGCACTTTCCGTGCCTTTTACTTTAACCGTGCAATTTGCTGCAGAGATGTTCACTCCTGGACATGAGCCACGTGGATACCAACTGAGTCGGAAACCTGTGCGGCAATCGACGAGAAGCGATTCAATAAATTTTGCTAACTTCCATGGTGCTTATTGGAAATGCAGTTTCTGTTCAAGTCAATCGAAAAGGCAGTTTCTGAACATAGTAACAGAAGTCAAAAGGTAATTACCTCACCCCACCCCCACTCCGGAAGAGGTGCTAACTGCCCTTGAGTGCTTTCTGATCTCGATGTGAAGAGCTCACACGCCTCTGAGTCACCTTCAAGTCTCTGTTTGCGGAGTGAATCACAAAGAAGGACTTTTACCAGAGCTGCAACCGCCTCACTTCCCCACTCGCTCTCCCCTTTTACATTTTCCTGCTCGTCAGTGATTTAAAGAAAACCAAATGGATGCGATGTCATTCTGTAGCCTCTCTGTCGATTCCTCCGTTTCAGTTCCAACATGGCTTAGATCTCGGGGCGCACCTTAATATTAGCGGCGCTATGAAAGCACAGGTTCAAAGGTTCCTCTGAGAGTGTAAATTATTTCATTGCTGTTGCTGATTGAATGAGCCACTAACGTGCGAACTGCCCCAAAATATGATTCAGGAATCTGGTACCAACTCTCGCGCGTTGAATAACGACAGACAGCTTCCAAATGAGGCCTTTCAGAGACGACTTTGGGGTACATTTGACAGACAGACAAGTTCAGGAATCCGTGGTGCGCTGTGACCTGCCTTTGAACCGGTCCGCCTACGCAAGGAATGCAAATGCGGTACTGCTTTTCGTGGAAGGATCAGAACGCGGCAAGGACACTCTCAAACAGAATGGCATATGCATCAGAACCAGGTTGGAGAAAAACTTTATAATGCTTTACACAGTAATTAAATGGAGTTGCCTTACATTTCACTACGAGAGCAGATTCTTTCAAGCAAATTCGAAGGCAGGTTTGCAGATGGGAAAGCAAGCAAGAAAGCTCCGTTCTTGTCCATGTAAAAGGCCGCAGTTGACGAACAAAGCAGTTTCTGCCCAGTTTCGAACTGGGGACCTTTCGCGTGTTAGGCGAACGTGATGACCACTACACTACAGAAACCAGCCGCGGTCGCCGCCCTGCGGCGCAGTGGCATCCAGCACTGAAAGTTGAAGCCATTCTCCGTTTCACCTTTCTGTTTCCAATTGCTCGTTGTTGTCCAGCGTAATTGACATCTTGAAAACGTTAAAAAAGACACGTGAAATTGATGACAATATATAGACAATGATTTCGTCAATGTTTGGACCGTAGGGCGAGGTGGAATAAGCTGGGACGACTTTCCCTGCAGCGTAACGGCTGCGATATGATCTTATGGAAGGGTTGTAAACTGAGTATTTCTGTGTTTTACCCAAATTGGGGTGAGTTGAAAACTCGAGAGCATAGGTTTAAGGTGAGTGGGCTGAAATTGACAAACGACCTGAGGCACATTTCCCACACAGAAGGTTGTGCGTGTATGGAATGAGCTCCCAGAGGAAGTGGAGGAGGCTATTACACTCAGAAAATTGCAAAGGTAATCGGATGAGTTTCTGGACAGGATGGGTTTAGAGGGATTGGGGCCAAATGCTGGGGAACGGGACTTGTTTAATTTTGGTTATGTGGTGAGCATGGATGAGATACACCTAAATATCTGTTTCCACGCCGTGTACCCCCATAACGTCTTGTTGCTAACACTGGCTTTAAAGGATTACTTTTTAGCGGAGTTTTCCATCGCAGTCTGTGGCACAATCGTTTAGTCTGTTCGACTGCTCACGGGAAAGGTAGTATTGTGAAACACTGCAGATACGAACGACTTCCTTAATTTTGCCCGACTGACCATACTCCGTGAAATTTTCCCAGACCTCAATTGAGGAGTTTTGCTGCTCGAAGTTACCTCAGAAACCCTGTTAACTCGTAATGTGCTGAGCGAATCGCAAAACAGAAAGCATTTTTCACGGAACACAAACAAAACTGGCATGCCGAATGCATTTTCAGACAGAGAGATGCATGAATGCTAAATGTGTCACAGTCCGAGGGCATGAGTCATAAAGTAATCTCACAACTAACAACAGGGCAATTCCAAACTACTCTTTCAAACATACTGCAGCGTTAGTGCACCACCACTTTCCAGACAATGCTGAAAAGAGAGATAGAAAGAACATCATAAGAACGGGCCATAAAAAGTCAATTTCACCAATCACAGTCTCGATTAGATTACCTTTTCCTTCTGATGTCTCCAGGACGGAAATGAAGGAAATGGGAGAAATTCAATAACATATGACACCGAAATTCATTGGAACGATTTTCCCATTGGACAAAAAACCAAATAACGACGAGTCGAGTCACCGCAGGACTTTGTTTCACAACAGCGATGAAATAATAGTCTCCATTCGGTTCCAGTAAAAGCACAAATCGCTTTGGAACAGCAGAGCTGTTTGCGATTTTCCGCGCGGGAGGCGAACGCGATCTTGACAGCAGAGACACTTGGACACTTCGGTCAAATAAACCATGAGCTGCTAGACATTACTACAATTTCGATTCTTGCTTTGCTAAATGATTTCACACATTGCTCGAAACAGGACGACTTTCACGTTTACACGGAACACGAAACACACCTGACTACAGGGAAAATGCACAAAGCTGAGCAGGCCGTGTTCCACATCAAACCGTGCAGCATTTATTCAGTCACTGTGTCTGTTTTGCAGAAGAAGGGTCCCAAAGAATGTTCTCCACCCTAAAACCGGAGGTCGCATTACAATCCGAGAACGACAGATCACATTGTGAGCATGCTCTGACCTCGGGGCCGGTTCGAGATGCCACTTTCCGTGCCTTTTACTTTAACCGTGCAATTTGCTGCAGAGATGTTCACTCCTGGACATGAGCCACGTGGATACCAACTGAGTCGGAAACCTGTGCGGCAATCGACGAGAAGCGATTCAATAAATTTTGCTAACTTCCATGGTGCTTATTGGAAATGCAGTTTCTGTTCAAGTCAATCGAAAAGGCAGTTTCTGAACATAGTAACAGAAGTCAAAAGGTAATTACCTCACCCCACCCCCACTCCGGAAGAGGTGCTAACTGCCCTTGAGTGCTTTCTGATCTCGATGTGAAGAGCTCACACGCCTCTGAGTCACCTTCAAGTCTCTGTTTGCGGAGTGAATCACAAAGAAGGACTTTTACCAGAGCTGCAACCGCCTCACTTCCCCACTCGCTCTCCCCTTTTACATTTTCCTGCTCGTCAGTGATTTAAAGAAAACCAAATGGATGCGATGTCATTCTGTAGCCTCTCTGTCGATTCCTCCGTTTCAGTTCCAACATGGCTTAGATCTCGGGGCGCACCTTAATATTAGCGGCGCTATGAAAGCACAGGTTCAAAGGTTCCTCTGAGAGTGTAAATTATTTCATTGCTGTTGCTGATTGAATGAGCCACTAACGTGCGAACTGCCCCAAAATATGATTCAGGAATCTGGTACCAACTCTCGCGCGTTGAATAACGACAGACAGCTTCCAAATGAGGCCTTTCAGAGACGACTTTGGGGTACATTTGACAGACAGACAAGTTCAGGAATCCGTGGTGCGCTGTGACACCTGCGCAGCAGCTTCTTCCCTGCCTTTGAACCGGGCCGCCTGCGCAAGGAATGCAAATGCGGTACTGCTTTTCGTGGAAGGATCAGAACGCGGCAAGGACACTCTCAAACAGAATGGCATATGCATCAGAACCAGGTTGGAGAAAAACTTTATAATGCTTTACACAGTAATTAAATGGAGTTGCCTTACATTTCACTACGAGAGCAGATTCTTTCAAGCAAATTCGAAGGCAGGTTTGCAGATGGGAAAGCAAGCAAGAAAGCTCCGTTCTTGTCCATGTAAAAGGCCGCAGTTGACGAACAAAGCAGTTTCTGCCCAGTTTCGAACTGGGGACCTTTCGCGTGTTAGGCGAACGTGATGACCACTACACTACAGAAACCAGCCGCGGTCGCCGCCCTGCGGCGCAGTGGCATCCAGCACTGAAAGTTGAAGCCATTCTCCGTTTCACCTTTCTGTTTCCAATTGCTCGTTGTTGTCCAGCGTAATTGACATCTTGAAAACGTTAAAAAAGACACGTGAAATTGATGACAATATATAGACAATGATTTCGTCAATGTTTGGACCGTAGGGCGAGGTGGAATAAGCTGGGACGACTTTCCCTGCAGCGTAACGGCTGCGATATGATCTTATGGAAGGGTTGTAAACTGAGTATTTCTGTGTTTTACCCAAATTGGGGTGAGTTGAAAACTCGAGAGCATAGGTTTAAGGTGAGTGGGCTGAAATTGACAAACGACCTGAGGCACATTTCCCACACAGAAGGTTGTGCGTGTATGGAATGAGCTCCCAGAGGAAGTGGAGGAGGCTATTACACTCAGAAAATTGCAAAGGTAATCGGATGAGTTTCTGGACAGGATGGGTTTAGAGGGATTGGGGCCAAATGCTGGGGAACGGGACTTGTTTAATTTTGGTTATGTGGTGAGCATGGATGAGATACACCTAAATATCTGTTTCCACGCCGTGTACCCCCATAACGTCTTGTTGCTAACACTGGCTTTAAAGGATTACTTTTTAGCGGAGTTTTCCATCGCAGTCTGTGGCACAATCGTTTAGTCTGTTCGACTGCTCACGGGAAAGGTAGTATTGTGAAACACTGCAGATACGAACGACTTCCTTAATTTTGCCCCGACTGACCATACTCCGTGAAATTTTCCCAGACCTCAATTGAGGAGTTTTGCTGCTCGAAGTTACCTCAGAAACCCTGTTAACTCGTAATGTGCTGAGCGAATCGCAAAACAGAAAGCATTTTTCACGGAACACAAACAAAACTGGCATGCCGAATGCATTTTCAGACAGAGAGATGCATGAATGCTAAATGTGTCACAGTCCGAGGGCATGAGTCATAAAGTAATCTCACAACTAACAACAGGGCAATTCCAAACTACTCTTTCAAACATACTGCAGCGTTAGTGCACCACCACTTTCCAGACAATGCTGAAAAGAGAGATAGAAAGAACATCATAAGAACGGGCCATAAAAAGTCAATTTCACCAATCACAGTCTCGATTAGATTACCTTTTCCTTCTGATGTCTCCAGGACGGAAATGAAGGAAATGGGAGAAATTCAATAACATATGACACCGAAATTCATGGAACGATTTTCCCATTGGACAAAAAACCAAATAACGACGAGTCGAGTCACCGCAGGACTTTGTTTCACAACAGCGATGAAATAATAGTCTCCATTCGGTTCCAGTAAAAGCACAAATCGCTTTGGAACAGCAGAGCTGTTTGCGATTTTCCGCGCGGGAGGCGAACGCGATCTTGACAGCAGAGACACTTGGACACTTCGGTCAAATAACCATGAGCTGCTAGACATTACTACAATTTCGATTCTTGCTTTGCTAAATGATTTCACACATTGCTCGAAACAGGACGACTTTCACGTTTACACGGAACACGAAACACACCTGACTACAGGGAAAATGCACAAAGCTGAGCAGGCCGTGTTCCACATCAAACCGTGCAGCATTTATTCAGTCACTGTGTCTGTTTTGCAGAAGAAGGGTCCCAAAGAATGTTCTCCACCCTAAAACCGGAGGTCGCATTACAATCCGAGAACGACAGATCACATTGTGAGCATGCTCTGACCTCGGGGCCGGTTCGAGATGCCACTTTCCGTGCCTTTTACTTTAACCGTGCAATTTGCTGCAGAGATGTTCACTCCTGGACATGAGCCACGTGGATACCAACTGAGTCGGAAACCTGTGCGGCAATCGACGAGAAGCGATTCAATAAATTTTGCTAACTTCCATGGTGCTTATTGGAAATGCAGTTTCTGTTCAAGTCAATCGAAAAGGCAGTTTCTGAACATAGTAACAGAAGTCAAAAGGTAATTACCTCACCCCACCCCCACTCCGGAAGAGGTGCTAACTGCCCTTGAGTGCTTTCTGATCTCGATGTGAAGAGCTCACACGCCTCTGAGTCACCTTCAAGTCTCTGTTTGCGGAGTGAATCACAAAGAAGGACTTTTACCAGAGCTGCAACCGCCTCACTTCCCCACTCGCTCTCCCCTTTTACATTTTCCTGCTCGTCAGTGATTTAAAGAAAACCAAATGGATGCGATGTCATTCTGTAGCCTCTCTGTCGATTCCTCCGTTTCAGTTCCAACATGGCTTAGATCTCGGGGCGCACCTTAATATTAGCGGCGCTATGAAAGCACAGGTTCAAAGGTTCCTCTGAGAGTGTAAATTATTTCATTGCTGTTGCTGATTGAATGAGCCACTAACGTGCGAACTGCCCCAAAATATGATTCAGGAATCTGGTACCAACTCTCGCGCGTTGAATAACGACAGACAGCTTCCAAATGAGGCCTTTCAGAGACGACTTTGGGGTACATTTGACAGACAGACAAGTTCAGGAATCCGTGGTGCGCTGTGACCTGCCTTTGAACCGGTCCGCCTACGCAAGGAATGCAAATGCGGTACTGCTTTTCGTGGAAGGATCAGAACGCGGCAAGGACACTCTCAAACAGAATGGCATATGCATCAGAACCAGGTTGGAGAAAAACTTTATAATGCTTTACACAGTAATTAAATGGAGTTGCCTTACATTTCACTACGAGAGCAGATTCTTTCAAGCAAATTCGAAGGCAGGTTTGCAGATGGGAAAGCAAGCAAGAAAGCTCCGTTCTTGTCCATGTAAAAGGCCGCAGTTGACGAACAAAGCAGTTTCTGCCCAGTTTCGAACTGGGGACCTTTCGCGTGTTAGGCGAACGTGATGACCACTACACTACAGAAACCAGCCGCGGTCGCCGCCCTGCGGCGCAGTGGCATCCAGCACTGAAAGTTGAAGCCATTCTCCGTTTCACCTTTCTGTTTCCAATTGCTCGTTGTTGTCCAGCGTAATTGACATCTTGAAAACGTTAAAAAAGACACGTGAAATTGATGACAATATATAGACAATGATTTCGTCAATGTTTGGACCGTAGGGCGAGGTGGAATAAGCTGGGACGACTTTCCCTGCAGCGTAACGGCTGCGATATGATCTTATGGAAGGGTTGTAAACTGAGTATTTCTGTGTTTTACCCAAATTGGGGTGAGTTGAAAACTCGAGAGCATAGGTTTAAGGTGAGTGGGCTGAAATTGACAAACGACCTGAGGCACATTTCCCACACAGAAGGTTGTGCGTGTATGGAATGAGCTCCCAGAGGAAGTGGAGGAGGCTATTACACTCAGAAAATTGCAAAGGTAATCGGATGAGTTTCTGGACAGGATGGGTTTAGAGGGATTGGGGCCAAATGCTGGGGAACGGGACTTGTTTAATTTTGGTTATGTGGTGAGCATGGATGAGATACACCTAAATATCTGTTTCCACGCCGTGTACCCCCATAACGTCTTGTTGCTAACACTGGCTTTAAAGGATTACTTTTTAGCGGAGTTTTCCATCGCAGTCTGTGGCACAATCGTTTAGTCTGTTCGACTGCTCACGGGAAAGGTAGTATTGTGAAACACTGCAGATACGAACGACTTCCTTAATTTTGCCCCGACTGACCATACTCCGTGAAATTTTCCCAGACCTCAATTGAGGAGTTTTGCTGCTCGAAGTTACCTCAGAAACCCTGTTAACTCGTAATGTGCTGAGCGAATCGCAAAACAGAAAGCATTTTTCACGGAACACAAACAAAACTGGCATGCCGAATGCATTTTCAGACAGAGAGATGCATGAATGCTAAATGTGTCACAGTCCGAGGGCATGAGTCATAAAGTAATCTCACAACTAACAACAGGGCAATTCCAAACTACTCTTTCAAACATACTGCAGCGTTAGTGCACCACCACTTTCCAGACAATGCTGAAAAGAGAGATAGAAAGAACATCATAAGAACGGGCCATAAAAAGTCAATTTCACCAATCACAGTCTCGATTAGATTACCTTTTCCTTCTGATGTCTCCAGGACGGAAATGAAGGAAATGGGAGAAATTCAATAACATATGACACCGAAATTCATTGGAACGATTTTCCCATTGGACAAAAAACCAAATAACGACGAGTCGAGTCACCGCAGGACTTTGTTTCACAACAGCGATGAAATAATAGTCTCCATTCGGTTCCAGTAAAAGCACAAATCGCTTTGGAACAGCAGAGCTGTTTGCGATTTTCCGCGCGGGAGGCGAACGCGATCTTGACAGCAGAGACACTTGGACACTTCGGTCAAATAACCATGAGCTGCTAGACATTACTACAATTTCGATTCTTGCTTTGCTAAATGATTTCACACATTGCTCGAAACAGGACGACTTTCACGTTTACACGGAACACGAAACACACCTGACTACAGGGAAAATGCACAAAGCTGAGCAGGCCGTGTTCCACATCAAACCGTGCAGCATTTATTCAGTCACTGTGTCTGTTTTGCAGAAGAAGGGTCCCAAAGAATGTTCTCCACCCTAAAACCGGAGGTCGCATTACAATCCGAGAACGACAGATCACATTGTGAGCATGCTCTGACCTCGGGGCCGGTTCGAGATGCCACTTTCCGTGCCTTTTACTTTAACCGTGCAATTTGCTGCAGAGATGTTCACTCCTGGACATGAGCCACGTGGATACCAACTGAGTCGGAAACCTGTGCGGCAATCGACGAGAAGCGATTCAATAAATTTTGCTAACTTCCATGGTGCTTATTGGAAATGCAGTTTCTGTTCAAGTCAATCGAAAAGGCAGTTTCTGAACATAGTAACAGAAGTCAAAAGGTAATTACCTCACCCCACCCCCACTCCGGAAGAGGTGCTAACTGCCCTTGAGTGCTTTCTGATCTCGATGTGAAGAGCTCACACGCCTCTGAGTCACCTTCAAGTCTCTGTTTGCGGAGTGAATCACAAAGAAGGACTTTTACCAGAGCTGCAACCGCCTCACTTCCCCACTCGCTCTCCCCTTTTACATTTTCCTGCTCGTCAGTGATTTAAAGAAAACCAAATGGATGCGATGTCATTCTGTAGCCTCTCTGTCGATTCCTCCGTTTCAGTTCCAACATGGCTTAGATCTCGGGGCGCACCTTAATATTAGCGGCGCTATGAAAGCACAGGTTCAAAGGTTCCTCTGAGAGTGTAAATTATTTCATTGCTGTTGCTGATTGAATGAGCCACTAACGTGCGAACTGCCCCAAAATATGATTCAGGAATCTGGTACCAACTCTCGCGCGTTGAATAACGACAGACAGCTTCCAAATGAGGCCTTTCAGAGACGACTTTGGGGTACATTTGACAGACAGACAAGTTCAGGAATCCGTGGTGCGCTGTGACCTGCCTTTGAACCGGTCCGCCTACGCAAGGAATGCAAATGCGGTACTGCTTTTCGTGGAAGGATCAGAACGCGGCAAGGACACTCTCAAACAGAATGGCATATGCATCAGAACCAGGTTGGAGAAAAACTTTATAATGCTTTACACAGTAATTAAATGGAGTTGCCTTACATTTCACTACGAGAGCAGATTCTTTCAAGCAAATTCGAAGGCAGGTTTGCAGATGGGAAAGCAAGCAAGAAAGCTCCGTTCTTGTCCATGTAAAAGGCCGCAGTTGACGAACAAAGCAGTTTCTGCCCAGTTTCGAACTGGGGACCTTTCGCGTGTTAGGCGAACGTGATGACCACTACACTACAGAAACCAGCCGCGGTCGCCGCCCTGCGGCGCAGTGGCATCCAGCACTGAAAGTTGAAGCCATTCTCCGTTTCACCTTTCTGTTTCCAATTGCTCGTTGTTGTCCAGCGTAATTGACATCTTGAAAACGTTAAAAAAGACACGTGAAATTGATGACAATATATAGACAATGATTTCGTCAATGTTTGGACCGTAGGGCGAGGTGGAATAAGCTGGGACGACTTTCCCTGCAGCGTAACGGCTGCGATATGATCTTATGGAAGGGTTGTAAACTGAGTATTTCTGTGTTTTACCCAAATTGGGGTGAGTTGAAAACTCGAGAGCATAGGTTTAAGGTGAGTGGGCTGAAATTGACAAACGACCTGAGGCACATTTCCCACACAGAAGGTTGTGCGTGTATGGAATGAGCTCCCAGAGGAAGTGGAGGAGGCTATTACACTCAGAAAATTGCAAAGGTAATCGGATGAGTTTCTGGACAGGATGGGTTTAGAGGGATTGGGGCCAAATGCTGGGGAACGGGACTTGTTTAATTTTGGTTATGTGGTGAGCATGGATGAGATACACCTAAATATCTGTTTCCACGCCGTGTACCCCCATAACGTCTTGTTGCTAACACTGGCTTTAAAGGATTACTTTTTAGCGGAGTTTTCCATCGCAGTCTGTGGCACAATCGTTTAGTCTGTTCGACTGCTCACGGGAAAGGTAGTATTGTGAAACACTGCAGATACGAACGACTTCCTTAATTTTGCCCCGACTGACCATACTCCGTGAAATTTTCCCAGACCTCAATTGAGGAGTTTTGCTGCTCGAAGTTACCTCAGAAACCCTGTTAACTCGTAATGTGCTGAGCGAATCGCAAAACAGAAAGCATTTTTCACGGAACACAAACAAAACTGGCATGCCGAATGCATTTTCAGACAGAGAGATGCATGAATGCTAAATGTGTCACAGTCCGAGGGCATGAGTCATAAAGTAATCTCACAACTAACAACAGGGCAATTCCAAACTACTCTTTCAAACATACTGCAGCGTTAGTGCACCACCACTTTCCAGACAATGCTGAAAAGAGAGATAGAAAGAACATCATAAGAACGGGCCATAAAAAGTGAATTTCACCAATCACAGTCTCGATTAGATTACCTTTTCCTTCTGATGTCTCCAGGACGGAAATGAAGGAAATGGGAGAAATTCAATAACATATGACACCGAAATTCATTGGAACGATTTTCCCATTGGACAAAAAACCAAATAACGACGAGTCGAGTCACCGCAGGACTTTGTTTCACAACAGCGATGAAATAATAGTCTCCATTCGGTTCCAGTAAAAGCACAAATCGCTTTGGAACAGCAGAGCTGTTTGCGATTTTCCGCGCGGGAGGCGAACGCGATCTTGACAGCAGAGACACTTGGACACTTCGGTCAAATAACCATGAGCTGCTAGACATTACTACAATTTCGATTCTTGCTTTGCTAAATGATTTCACACATTGCTCGAAACAGGACGACTTTCACGTTTACACGGAACACGAAACACACCTGACTACAGGGAAAATGCACAAAGCTGAGCAGGCCGTGTTCCACATCAAACCGTGCAGCATTTATTCAGTCACTGTGTCTGTTTTGCAGAAGAAGGGTCCCAAAGAATGTTCTCCACCCTAAAACCGGAGGTCGCATTACAATCCGAGAACGACAGATCACATTGTGAGCATGCTCTGACCTCGGGGCCGGTTCGAGATGCCACTTTCCGTGCCTTTTACTTTAACCGTGCAATTTGCTGCAGAGATGTTCACTCCTGGACATGAGCCACGTGGATACCAACTGAGTCGGAAACCTGTGCGGCAATCGACGAGAAGCGATTCAATAAATTTTGCTAACTTCCATGGTGCTTATTGGAAATGCAGTTTCTGTTCAAGTCAATCGAAAAGGCAGTTTCTGAACATAGTAACAGAAGTCAAAAGGTAATTACCTCACCCCACCCCCACTCCGGAAGAGGTGCTAACTGCCCTTGAGTGCTTTCTGATCTCGATGTGAAGAGCTCACACGCCTCTGAGTCACCTTCAAGTCTCTGTTTGCGGAGTGAATCACAAAGAAGGACTTTTACCAGAGCTGCAACCGCCTCACTTCCCCACTCGCTCTCCCCTTTTACATTTTCCTGCTCGTCAGTGATTTAAAGAAAACCAAATGGATGCGATGTCATTCTGTAGCCTCTCTGTCGATTCCTCCGTTTCAGTTCCAACATGGCTTAGATCTCGGGGCGCACCTTAATATTAGCGGCGCTATGAAAGCACAGGTTCAAAGGTTCCTCTGAGAGTGTAAATTATTTCATTGCTGTTGCTGATTGAATGAGCCACTAACGTGCGAACTGCCCCAAAATATGATTCAGGAATCTGGTACCAACTCTCGCGCGTTGAATAACGACAGACAGCTTCCAAATGAGGCCTTTCAGAGACGACTTTGGGGTACATTTGACAGACAGACAAGTTCAGGAATCCGTGGTGCGCTGTGACCTGCCTTTGAACCGGTCCGCCTACGCAAGGAATGCAAATGCGGTACTGCTTTTCGTGGAAGGATCAGAACGCGGCAAGGACACTCTCAAACAGAATGGCATATGCATCAGAACCAGGTTGGAGAAAAACTTTATAATGCTTTACACAGTAATTAAATGGAGTTGCCTTACATTTCACTACGAGAGCAGATTCTTTCAAGCAAATTCGAAGGCAGGTTTGCAGATGGGAAAGCAAGCAAGAAAGCTCCGTTCTTGTCCATGTAAAAGGCCGCAGTTGACGAACAAAGCAGTTTCTGCCCAGTTTCGAACTGGGGACCTTTCGCGTGTTAGGCGAACGTGATGACCACTACACTACAGAAACCAGCCGCGGTCGCCGCCCTGCGGCGCAGTGGCATCCAGCACTGAAAGTTGAAGCCATTCTCCGTTTCACCTTTCTGTTTCCAATTGCTCGTTGTTGTCCAGCGTAATTGACATCTTGAAAACGTTAAAAAAGACACGTGAAATTGATGACAATATATAGACAATGATTTCGTCAATGTTTGGACCGTAGGGCGAGGTGGAATAAGCTGGGACGACTTTCCCTGCAGCGTAACGGCTGCGATATGATCTTATGGAAGGGTTGTAAACTGAGTATTTCTGTGTTTTACCCAAATTGGGGTGAGTTGAAAACTCGAGAGCATAGGTTTAAGGTGAGTGGGCTGAAATTGACAAACGACCTGAGGCACATTTCCCACACAGAAGGTTGTGCGTGTATGGAATGAGCTCCCAGAGGAAGTGGAGGAGGCTATTACACTCAGAAAATTGCAAAGGTAATCGGATGAGTTTCTGGACAGGATGGGTTTAGAGGGATTGGGGCCAAATGCTGGGGAACGGGACTTGTTTAATTTTGGTTATGTGGTGAGCATGGATGAGATACACCTAAATATCTGTTTCCACGCCGTGTACCCCCATAACGTCTTGTTGCTAACACTGGCTTTAAAGGATTACTTTTTAGCGGAGTTTTCCATCGCAGTCTGTGGCACAATCGTTTAGTCTGTTCGACTGCTCACGGGAAAGGTAGTATTGTGAAACACTGCAGATACGAACGACTTCCTTAATTTTGCCCCGACTGACCATACTCCGTGAAATTTTCCCAGACCTCAATTGAGGAGTTTTGCTGCTCGAAGTTACCTCAGAAACCCTGTTAACTCGTAATGTGCTGAGCGAATCGCAAAACAGAAAGCATTTTTCACGGAACACAAACAAAACTGGCATGCCGAATGCATTTTCAGACAGAGAGATGCATGAATGCTAAATGTGTCACAGTCCGAGGGCATGAGTCATAAAGTAATCTCACAACTAACAACAGGGCAATTCCAAACTACTCTTTCAAACATACTGCAGCGTTAGTGCACCACCACTTTCCAGACAATGCTGAAAAGAGAGATAGAAAGAACATCATAAGAACGGGCCATAAAAAGTGAATTTCACCAATCACAGTCTCGATTAGATTACCTTTTCCTTCTGATGTCTCCAGGACGGAAATGAAGGAAATGGGAGAAATTCAATAACATATGACACCGAAATTCATTGGAACGATTTTCCCATTGGACAAAAAACCAAATAACGACGAGTCGAGTCACCGCAGGACTTTGTTTCACAACAGCGATGAAATAATAGTCTCCATTCGGTTCCAGTAAAAGCACAAATCGCTTTGGAACAGCAGAGCTGTTTGCGATTTTCCGCGCGGGAGGCGAACGCGATCTTGACAGCAGAGACACTTGGACACTTCGGTCAAATAACCATGAGCTGCTAGACATTACTACAATTTCGATTCTTGCTTTGCTAAATGATTTCACACATTGCTCGAAACAGGACGACTTTCACGTTTACACGGAACACGAAACACACCTGACTACAGGGAAAATGCACAAAGCTGAGCAGGCCGTGTTCCACATCAAACCGTGCAGCATTTATTCAGTCACTGTGTCTGTTTTGCAGAAGAAGGGTCCCAAAGAATGTTCTCCACCCTAAAACCGGAGGTCGCATTACAATCCGAGAACGACAGATCACATTGTGAGCATGCTCTGACCTCGGGGCCGGTTCGAGATGCCACTTTCCGTGCCTTTTACTTTAACCGTGCAATTTGCTGCAGAGATGTTCACTCCTGGACATGAGCCACGTGGATACCAACTGAGTCGGAAACCTGTGCGGCAATCGACGAGAAGCGATTCAATAAATTTTGCTAACTTCCATGGTGCTTATTGGAAATGCAGTTTCTGTTCAAGTCAATCGAAAAGGCAGTTTCTGAACATAGTAACAGAAGTCAAAAGGTAATTACCTCACCCCACCCCCACTCCGGAAGAGGTGCTAACTGCCCTTGAGTGCTTTCTGATCTCGATGTGAAGAGCTCACACGCCTCTGAGTCACCTTCAAGTCTCTGTTTGCGGAGTGAATCACAAAGAAGGACTTTTACCAGAGCTGCAACCGCCTCACTTCCCCACTCGCTCTCCCCTTTTACATTTTCCTGCTCGTCAGTGATTTAAAGAAAACCAAATGGATGCGATGTCATTCTGTAGCCTCTCTGTCGATTCCTCCGTTTCAGTTCCAACATGGCTTAGATCTCGGGGCGCACCTTAATATTAGCGGCGCTATGAAAGCACAGGTTCAAAGGTTCCTCTGAGAGTGTAAATTATTTCATTGCTGTTGCTGATTGAATGAGCCACTAACGTGCGAACTGCCCCAAAATATGATTCAGGAATCTGGTACCAACTCTCGCGCGTTGAATAACGACAGACAGCTTCCAAATGAGGCCTTTCAGAGACGACTTTGGGGTACATTTGACAGACAGACAAGTTCAGGAATCCGTGGTGCGCTGTGACCTGCCTTTGAACCGGTCCGCCTACGCAAGGAATGCAAATGCGGTACTGCTTTTCGTGGAAGGATCAGAACGCGGCAAGGACACTCTCAAACAGAATGGCATATGCATCAGAACCAGGTTGGAGAAAAACTTTATAATGCTTTACACAGTAATTAAATGGAGTTGCCTTACATTTCACTACGAGAGCAGATTCTTTCAAGCAAATTCGAAGGCAGGTTTGCAGATGGGAAAGCAAGCAAGAAAGCTCCGTTCTTGTCCATGTAAAAGGCCGCAGTTGACGAACAAAGCAGTTTCTGCCCAGTTTCGAACTGGGGACCTTTCGCGTGTTAGGCGAACGTGATGACCACTACACTACAGAAACCAGCCGCGGTCGCCGCCCTGCGGCGCAGTGGCATCCAGCACTGAAAGTTGAAGCCATTCTCCGTTTCACCTTTCTGTTTCCAATTGCTCGTTGTTGTCCAGCGTAATTGACATCTTGAAAACGTTAAAAAAGACACGTGAAATTGATGACAATATATAGACAATGATTTCGTCAATGTTTGGACCGTAGGGCGAGGTGGAATAAGCTGGGACGACTTTCCCTGCAGCGTAACGGCTGCGATATGATCTTATGGAAGGGTTGTAAACTGAGTATTTCTGTGTTTTACCCAAATTGGGGTGAGTTGAAAACTCGAGAGCATAGGTTTAAGGTGAGTGGGCTGAAATTGACAAACGACCTGAGGCACATTTCCCACACAGAAGGTTGTGCGTGTATGGAATGAGCTCCCAGAGGAAGTGGAGGAGGCTATTACACTCAGAAAATTGCAAAGGTAATCGGATGAGTTTCTGGACAGGATGGGTTTAGAGGGATTGGGGCCAAATGCTGGGGAACGGGACTTGTTTAATTTTGGTTATGTGGTGAGCATGGATGAGATACACCTAAATATCTGTTTCCACGCCGTGTACCCCCATAACGTCTTGTTGCTAACACTGGCTTTAAAGGATTACTTTTTAGCGGAGTTTTCCATCGCAGTCTGTGGCACAATCGTTTAGTCTGTTCGACTGCTCACGGGAAAGGTAGTATTGTGAAACACTGCAGATACGAACGACTTCCTTAATTTTGCCCCGACTGACCATACTCCGTGAAATTTTCCCAGACCTCAATTGAGGAGTTTTGCTGCTCGCAGTTACCTCAGAAACCCTGTTAACTCGTAATGTGCTGAGCGAATCGCAAAACAGAAAGCATTTTTCACGGAACACAAACAAAACTGGCATGCCGAATGCATTTTCAGACAGAGAGATGCATGAATGCTAAATGTGTCACAGTCCGAGGGCATGAGTCATAAAGTAATCTCACAACTAACAACAGGGCAATTCCAAACTACTCTTTCAAACATACTGCAGCGTTAGTGCACCACCACTTTCCAGACAATGCTGAAAAGAGAGATAGAAAGAACATCATAAGAACGGGCCATAAAAAGTGAATTTCACCAATCACAGTCTCGATTAGATTACCTTTTCCTTCTGATGTCTCCAGGACGGAAATGAAGGAAATGGGAGAAATTCAATAACATATGACACCGAAATTCATTGGAACGATTTTCCCATTGGACAAAAAACCAAATAACGACGAGTCGAGTCACCGCAGGACTTTGTTTCACAACAGCGATGAAATAATAGTCTCCATTCGGTTCCAGTAAAAGCACAAATCGCTTTGGAACAGCAGAGCTGTTTGCGATTTTCCGCGCGGGAGGCGAACGCGATCTTGACAGCAGAGACACTTGGACACTTCGGTCAAATAACCATGAGCTGCTAGACATTACTACAATTTCGATTCTTGCTTTGCTAAATGATTTCACACATTGCTCGAAACAGGACGACTTTCACGTTTACACGGAACACGAAACACACCTGACTACAGGGAAAATGCACAAAGCTGAGCAGGCCGTGTTCCACATCAAACCGTGCAGCATTTATTCAGTCACTGTGTCTGTTTTGCAGAAGAAGGGTCCCAAAGAATGTTCTCCACCCTAAAACCGGAGGTCGCATTACAATCCGAGAACGACAGATCACATTGTGAGCATGCTCTGACCTCGGGGCCGGTTCGAGATGCCACTTTCCGTGCCTTTTACTTTAACCGTGCAATTTGCTGCAGAGATGTTCACTCCTGGACATGAGCCACGTGGATACCAACTGAGTCGGAAACCTGTGCGGCAATCGACGAGAAGCGATTCAATAAATTTTGCTAACTTCCATGGTGCTTATTGGAAATGCAGTTTCTGTTCAAGTCAATCGAAAAGGCAGTTTCTGAACATAGTAACAGAAGTCAAAAGGTAATTACCTCACCCCACCCCCACTCCGGAAGAGGTGCTAACTGCCCTTGAGTGCTTTCTGATCTCGATGTGAAGAGCTCACACGCCTCTGAGTCACCTTCAAGTCTCTGTTTGCGGAGTGAATCACAAAGAAGGACTTTTACCAGAGCTGCAACCGCCTCACTTCCCCACTCGCTCTCCCCTTTTACATTTTCCTGCTCGTCAGTGATTTAAAGAAAACCAAATGGATGCGATGTCATTCTGTAGCCTCTCTGTCGATTCCTCCGTTTCAGTTCCAACATGGCTTAGATCTCGGGGCGCACCTTAATATTAGCGGCGCTATGAAAGCACAGGTTCAAAGGTTCCTCTGAGAGTGTAAATTATTTCATTGCTGTTGCTGATTGAATGAGCCACTAACGTGCGAACTGCCCCAAAATATGATTCAGGAATCTGGTACCAACTCTCGCGCGTTGAATAACGACAGACAGCTTCCAAATGAGGCCTTTCAGAGACGACTTTGGGGTACATTTGACAGACAGACAAGTTCAGGAATCCGTGGTGCGCTGTGACCTGCCTTTGAACCGGTCCGCCTACGCAAGGAATGCAAATGCGGTACTGCTTTTCGTGGAAGGATCAGAACGCGGCAAGGACACTCTCAAACAGAATGGCATATGCATCAGAACCAGGTTGGAGAAAAACTTTATAATGCTTTACACAGTAATTAAATGGAGTTGCCTTACATTTCACTACGAGAGCAGATTCTTTCAAGCAAATTCGAAGGCAGGTTTGCAGATGGGAAAGCAAGCAAGAAAGCTCCGTTCTTGTCCATGTAAAAGGCCGCAGTTGACGAACAAAGCAGTTTCTGCCCAGTTTCGAACTGGGGACCTTTCGCGTGTTAGGCGAACGTGATGACCACTACACTACAGAAACCAGCCGCGGTCGCCGCCCTGCGGCGCAGTGGCATCCAGCACTGAAAGTTGAAGCCATTCTCCGTTTCACCTTTCTGTTTCCAATTGCTCGTTGTTGTCCAGCGTAATTGACATCTTGAAAACGTTAAAAAAGACACGTGAAATTGATGACAATATATAGACAATGATTTCGTCAATGTTTGGACCGTAGGGCGAGGTGGAATAAGCTGGGACGACTTTCCCTGCAGCGTAACGGCTGCGATATGATCTTATGGAAGGGTTGTAAACTGAGTATTTCTGTGTTTTACCCAAATTGGGGTGAGTTGAAAACTCGAGAGCATAGGTTTAAGGTGAGTGGGCTGAAATTGACAAACGACCTGAGGCACATTTCCCACACAGAAGGTTGTGCGTGTATGGAATGAGCTCCCAGAGGAAGTGGAGGAGGCTATTACACTCAGAAAATTGCAAAGGTAATCGGATGAGTTTCTGGACAGGATGGGTTTAGAGGGATTGGGGCCAAATGCTGGGGAACGGGACTTGTTTAATTTTGGTTATGTGGTGAGCATGGATGAGATACACCTAAATATCTGTTTCCACGCCGTGTACCCCCATAACGTCTTGTTGCTAACACTGGCTTTAAAGGATTACTTTTTAGCGGAGTTTTCCATCGCAGTCTGTGGCACAATCGTTTAGTCTGTTCGACTGCTCACGGGAAAGGTAGTATTGTGAAACACTGCAGATACGAACGACTTCCTTAATTTTGCCCCGACTGACCATACTCCGTGAAATTTTCCCAGACCTCAATTGAGGAGTTTTGCTGCTCGAAGTTACCTCAGAAACCCTGTTAACTCGTAATGTGCTGAGCGAATCGCAAAACAGAAAGCATTTTTCACGGAACACAAACAAAACTGGCATGCCGAATGCATTTTCAGACAGAGAGATGCATGAATGCTAAATGTGTCACAGTCCGAGGGCATGAGTCATAAAGTAATCTCACAACTAACAACAGGGCAATTCCAAACTACTCTTTCAAACATACTGCAGCGTTAGTGCACCACCACTTTCCAGACAATGCTGAAAAGAGAGATAGAAAGAACATCATAAGAACGGGCCATAAAAAGTGAATTTCACCAATCACAGTCTCGATTAGATTACCTTTTCCTTCTGATGTCTCCAGGACGGAAATGAAGGAAATGGGAGAAATTCAATAACATATGACACCGAAATTCATTGGAACGATTTTCCCATTGGACAAAAAACCAAATAACGACGAGTCGAGTCACCGCAGGACTTTGTTTCACAACAGCGATGAAATAATAGTCTCCATTCGGTTCCAGTAAAAGCACAAATCGCTTTGGAACAGCAGAGCTGTTTGCGATTTTCCGCGCGGGAGGCGAACGCGATCTTGACAGCAGAGACACTTGGACACTTCGGTCAAATAACCATGAGCTGCTAGACATTACTACAATTTCGATTCTTGCTTTGCTAAATGATTTCACACATTGCTCGAAACAGGACGACTTTCACGTTTACACGGAACACGAAACACACCTGACTACAGGGAAAATGCACAAAGCTGAGCAGGCCGTGTTCCACATCAAACCGTGCAGCATTTATTCAGTCACTGTGTCTGTTTTGCAGAAGAAGGGTCCCAAAGAATGTTCTCCACCCTAAAACCGGAGGTCGCATTACAATCCGAGAACGACAGATCACATTGTGAGCATGCTCTGACCTCGGGGCCGGTTCGAGATGCCACTTTCCGTGCCTTTTACTTTAACCGTGCAATTTGCTGCAGAGATGTTCACTCCTGGACATGAGCCACGTGGATACCAACTGAGTCGGAAACCTGTGCGGCAATCGACGAGAAGCGATTCAATAAATTTTGCTAACTTCCATGGTGCTTATTGGAAATGCAGTTTCTGTTCAAGTCAATCGAAAAGGCAGTTTCTGAACATAGTAACAGAAGTCAAAAGGTAATTACCTCACCCCACCCCCACTCCGGAAGAGGTGCTAACTGCCCTTGAGTGCTTTCTGATCTCGATGTGAAGAGCTCACACGCCTCTGAGTCACCTTCAAGTCTCTGTTTGCGGAGTGAATCACAAAGAAGGACTTTTACCAGAGCTGCAACCGCCTCACTTCCCCACTCGCTCTCCCCTTTTACATTTTCCTGCTCGTCAGTGATTTAAAGAAAACCAAATGGATGCGATGTCATTCTGTAGCCTCTCTGTCGATTCCTCCGTTTCAGTTCCAACATGGCTTAGATCTCGGGGCGCACCTTAATATTAGCGGCGCTATGAAAGCACAGGTTCAAAGGTTCCTCTGAGAGTGTAAATTATTTCATTGCTGTTGCTGATTGAATGAGCCACTAACGTGCGAACTGCCCCAAAATATGATTCAGGAATCTGGTACCAACTCTCGCGCGTTGAATAACGACAGACAGCTTCCAAATGAGGCCTTTCAGAGACGACTTTGGGGTACATTTGACAGACAGACAAGTTCAGGAATCCGTGGTGCGCTGTGACACCTGCGCAGCAGCTTCTTCCCTGCCTTTGAACCGGGCCGCCTGCGCAAGGAATGCAAATGCGGTACTGCTTTTCGTGGAAGGATCAGAACGCGGCAAGGACACTCTCAAACAGAATGGCATATGCATCAGAACCAGGTTGGAGAAAAACTTTATAATGCTTTACACAGTAATTAAATGGAGTTGCCTTACATTTCACTACGAGAGCAGATTCTTTCAAGCAAATTCGAAGGCAGGTTTGCAGATGGGAAAGCAAGCAAGAAAGCTCCGTTCTTGTCCATGTAAAAGGCTGCAGTTGACGAACCAAGCAGTTTCTGCCCAGTTTCGAACTGGGGACCTTTCGCGTGTTAGGCGAACGTGATGACCACTACACTACAGAAACCAGCCGCGGTCGCCGCCCTGCGGCGCAGTGGCATTCAGCACTGAAAGTTGAAGCCATTCTCCGTTTCACCTTTCTGTTTCCAATCGCTCGTTGTTGTCCAGCGTAATTGACATCTTGAAAACGTTAAAAAAGACACGTGAAATTGATGACAATATATAGACAATGATTTCGTCAATGTTTGGACCGTAGGGCGAGGTGGAATAAGCTGGGACGACTTTCCCTGCAGCGTAACGGCTGCGATATGATCTTATGGAAGGGTTGTAAACTGAGTATTTCTGTGTTTTACCCAATTTGGGGTGAGTTGAAAACTCGAGAGCATAGGTTTAAGGTGAGTGGGCTGAAATTGACAAACGACCTGAGGCACATTTCCCACACAGAAGGTTGTGCGTGTATGGAATGAGCTCCCAGAGGAAGTGGAGGAGGCTATTACACTCAGAAAATTGCAAAGGTAATCGGATGAGTTTCTGGACAGGATGGGTTTAGAGGGATTGGGGCCAAATGCTGGGGAACGGGACTTGTTTAATTTTGGTTATGTGGTGAGCATGGATGAGATACACCTAAATATCTGTTTCCACGCCGTGTACCCCCATAACGTCTTGTTGCTAACACTGGCTTTAAAGGATTACTTTTTAGCGGAGTTTTCCATCGCAGTCTGTGGCACAATCGTTTAGTCTGTTCGACTGCTCACGGGAAAGGTAGTATTGTGAAACACTGCAGATACGAACGACTTCCTTAATTTTGCCCCGACTGACCATACTCCGTGAAATTTTCCCAGACCTCAATTGAGGAGTTTTGCTGCTCGAAGTTACCTCAGAAACCCTGTTAACTCGTAATGTGCTGAGCGAATCGCAAAACAGAAAGCATTTTTCACGGAACACAAACAAAACTGGCATGCCGAATGCATTTTCAGACAGAGAGATGCATGAATGCTAAATGTGTCACAGTCCGAGGGCATGAGTCATAAAGTAATCTCACAACTAACAACAGGGCAATTCCAAACTACTCTTTCAAACATACTGCAGCGTTAGTGCACCACCACTTTCCAGACAATGCTGAAAAGAGAGATAGAAAGAACATCATAAGAACGGGCCATAAAAAGTGAATTTCACCAATCACAGTCTCGATTAGATTACCTTTTCCTTCTGATGTCTCCAGGACGGAAATGAAGGAAATGGGAGAAATTCAATAACATATGACACCGAAATTCATTGGAACGATTTTCCCATTGGACAAAAAACCAAATAACGACGAGTCGAGTCACCGCAGGACTTTGTTTCACAACAGCGATGAAATAATAGTCTCCATTCGGTTCCAGTAAAAGCACAAATCGCTTTGGAACAGCAGAGCTGTTTGCGATTTTCCGCGCGGGAGGCGAACGCGATCTTGACAGCAGAGACACTTGGACACTTCGGTCAAATAACCATGAGCTGCTAGACATTACTACAATTTCGATTCTTGCTTTGCTAAATGATTTCACACATTGCTCGAAACAGGACGACTTTCACGTTTACACGGAACACGAAACACACCTGACTACAGGGAAAATGCACAAAGCTGAGCAGGCCGTGTTCCACATCAAACCGTGCAGCATTTATTCAGTCACTGTGTCTGTTTTGCAGAAGAAGGGTCCCAAAGAATGTTCTCCACCCTAAAACCGGAGGTCGCATTACAATCCGAGAACGACAGATCACATTGTGAGCATGCTCTGACCTCGGGGCCGGTTCGAGATGCCACTTTCCGTGCCTTTTACTTTAACCGTGCAATTTGCTGCAGAGATGTTCACTCCTGGACATGAGCCACGTGGATACCAACTGAGTCGGAAACCTGTGCGGCAATCGACGAGAAGCGATTCAATAAATTTTGCTAACTTCCATGGTGCTTATTGGAAATGCAGTTTCTGTTCAAGTCAATCGAAAAGGCAGTTTCTGAACATAGTAACAGAAGTCAAAAGGTAATTACCTCACCCCACCCCCACTCCGGAAGAGGTGCTAACTGCCCTTGAGTGCTTTCTGATCTCGATGTGAAGAGCTCACACGCCTCTGAGTCACCTTCAAGTCTCTGTTTGCGGAGTGAATCACAAAGAAGGACTTTTACCAGAGCTGCAACCGCCTCACTTCCCCACTCGCTCTCCCCTTTTACATTTTCCTGCTCGTCAGTGATTTAAAGAAAACCAAATGGATGCGATGTCATTCTGTAGCCTCTCTGTCGATTCCTCCGTTTCAGTTCCAACATGGCTTAGATCTCGGGGCGCACCTTAATATTAGCGGCGCTATGAAAGCACAGGTTCAAAGGTTCCTCTGAGAGTGTAAATTATTTCATTGCTGTTGCTGATTGAATGAGCCACTAACGTGCGAACTGCCCCAAAATATGATTCAGGAATCTGGTACCAACTCTCGCGCGTTGAATAACGACAGACAGCTTCCAAATGAGGCCTTTCAGAGACGACTTTGGGGTACATTTGACAGACAGACAAGTTCAGGAATCCGTGGTGCGCTGTGACCTGCCTTTGAACCGGTCCGCCTACGCAAGGAATGCAAATGCGGTACTGCTTTTCGTGGAAGGATCAGAACGCGGCAAGGACACTCTCAAACAGAATGGCATATGCATCAGAACCAGGTTGGAGAAAAACTTTATAATGCTTTACACAGTAATTAAATGGAGTTGCCTTACATTTCACTACGAGAGCAGATTCTTTCAAGCAAATTCGAAGGCAGGTTTGCAGATGGGAAAGCAAGCAAGAAAGCTCCGTTCTTGTCCATGTAAAAGGCCGCAGTTGACGAACAAAGCAGTTTCTGCCCAGTTTCGAACTGGGGACCTTTCGCGTGTTAGGCGAACGTGATGACCACTACACTACAGAAACCAGCCGCGGTCGCCGCCCTGCGGCGCAGTGGCATCCAGCACTGAAAGTTGAAGCCATTCTCCGTTTCACCTTTCTGTTTCCAATTGCTCGTTGTTGTCCAGCGTAATTGACATCTTGAAAACGTTAAAAAAGACACGTGAAATTGATGACAATATATAGACAATGATTTCGTCAATGTTTGGACCGTAGGGCGAGGTGGAATAAGCTGGGACGACTTTCCCTGCAGCGTAACGGCTGCGATATGATCTTATGGAAGGGTTGTAAACTGAGTATTTCTGTGTTTTACCCAAATTGGGGTGAGTTGAAAACTCGAGAGCATAGGTTTAAGGTGAGTGGGCTGAAATTGACAAACGACCTGAGGCACATTTCCCACACAGAAGGTTGTGCGTGTATGGAATGAGCTCCCAGAGGAAGTGGAGGAGGCTATTACACTCAGAAAATTGCAAAGGTAATCGGATGAGTTTCTGGACAGGATGGGTTTAGAGGGATTGGGGCCAAATGCTGGGGAACGGGACTTGTTTAATTTTGGTTATGTGGTGAGCATGGATGAGATACACCTAAATATCTGTTTCCACGCCGTGTACCCCCATAACGTCTTGTTGCTAACACTGGCTTTAAGGATTACTTTTTAGCGGAGTTTTCCATCGCAGTCTGTGGCACAATCGTTTAGTCTGTTCGACTGCTCACGGGAAAGGTAGTATTGTGAAACACTGCAGATACGAACGACTTCCTTAATTTTGCCCCGACTGACCATACTCCGTGAAATTTTCCCAGACCTCAATTGAGGAGTTTTGCTGCTCGAAGTTACCTCAGAAACCCTGTTAACTCGTAATGTGCTGAGCGAATCGCAAAACAGAAAGCATTTTTCACGGAACACAAACAAAACTGGCATGCCGAATGCATTTTCAGACAGAGAGATGCATGAATGCTAAATGTGTCACAGTCCGAGGGCATGAGTCATAAAGTAATCTCACAACTAACAACAGGGCAATTCCAAACTACTCTTTCAAACATACTGCAGCGTTAGTGCACCACCACTTTCCAGACAATGCTGAAAAGAGAGATAGAAAGAACATCATAAGAACGGGCCATAAAAAGTGAATTTCACCAATCACAGTCTCGATTAGATTACCTTTTCCTTCTGATGTCTCCAGGACGGAAATGAAGGAAATGGGAGAAATTCAATAACATATGACACCGAAATTCATTGGAACGATTTTCCCATTGGACAAAAAACCAAATAACGACGAGTCGAGTCACCGCAGGACTTTGTTTCACAACAGCGATGAAATAATAGTCTCCATTCGGTTCCAGTAAAAGCACAAATCGCTTTGGAACAGCAGAGCTGTTTGCGATTTTCCGCGCGGGAGGCGAACGCGATCTTGACAGCAGAGACACTTGGACACTTCGGTCAAATAACCATGAGCTGCTAGACATTACTACAATTTCGATTCTTGCTTTGCTAAATGATTTCACACATTGCTCGAAACAGGACGACTTTCACGTTTACACGGAACACGAAACACACCTGACTACAGGGAAAATGCACAAAGCTGAGCAGGCCGTGTTCCACATCAAACCGTGCAGCATTTATTCAGTCACTGTGTCTGTTTTGCAGAAGAAGGGTCCCAAAGAATGTTCTCCACCCTAAAACCGGAGGTCGCATTACAATCCGAGAACGACAGATCACATTGTGAGCATGCTCTGACCTCGGGGCCGGTTCGAGATGCCACTTTCCGTGCCTTTTACTTTAACCGTGCAATTTGCTGCAGAGATGTTCACTCCTGGACATGAGCCACGTGGATACCAACTGAGTCGGAAACCTGTGCGGCAATCGACGAGAAGCGATTCAATAAATTTTGCTAACTTCCATGGTGCTTATTGGAAATGCAGTTTCTGTTCAAGTCAATCGAAAAGGCAGTTTCTGAACATAGTAACAGAAGTCAAAAGGTAATTACCTCACCCCACCCCCACTCCGGAAGAGGTGCTAACTGCCCTTGAGTGCTTTCTGATCTCGATGTGAAGAGCTCACACGCCTCTGAGTCACCTTCAAGTCTCTGTTTGCGGAGTGAATCACAAAGAAGGACTTTTACCAGAGCTGCAACCGCCTCACTTCCCCACTCGCTCTCCCCTTTTACATTTTCCTGCTCGTCAGTGATTTAAAGAAAACCAAATGGATGCGATGTCATTCTGTAGCCTCTCTGTCGATTCCTCCGTTTCAGTTCCAACATGGCTTAGATCTCGGGGCGCACCTTAATATTAGCGGCGCTATGAAAGCACAGGTTCAAAGGTTCCTCTGAGAGTGTAAATTATTTCATTGCTGTTGCTGATTGAATGAGCCACTAACGTGCGAACTGCCCCAAAATATGATTCAGGAATCTGGTACCAACTCTCGCGCGTTGAATAACGACAGACAGCTTCCAAATGAGGCCTTTCAGAGACGACTTTGGGGTACATTTGACAGACAGACAAGTTCAGGAATCCGTGGTGCGCTGTGACACCTGCGCAGCAGCTTCTTCCCTGCCTTTGAACCGGGCCGCCTGCGCAAGGAATGCAAATGCGGTACTGCTTTTCGTGGAAGGATCAGAACGCGGCAAGGACACTCTCAAACAGAATGGCATATGCATCAGAACCAGGTTGGAGAAAAACTTTATAATGCTTTACACAGTAATTAAATGGAGTTGCCTTACATTTCACTACGAGAGCAGATTCTTTCAAGCAAATTCGAAGGCAGGTTTGCAGATGGGAAAGCAAGCAAGAAAGCTCCGTTCTTGTCCATGTAAAAGGCTGCAGTTGACGAACCAAGCAGTTTCTGCCCAGTTTCGAACTGGGGACCTTTCGCGTGTTAGGCGAACGTGATGACCACTACACTACAGAAACCAGCCGCGGTCGCCGCCCTGTGGCGCAGTGGCATCCAGCACTGAAAGTTGAAGCCATTCTCCATTTCACCTTTCTGTTTCCAATCGCTCGTTGTTGTCCAGCGTAATTGACATCTTGAAAACGTTAAAAAAGACACGTGAAATTGATGACAATATATAGACAATGATTTCGTCAATGTTTGGACCGTAGGGCGAGGTGGAATAAGCTGGGACGACTTTCCCTGCAGCGTAACGGCTGCGATATGATCTTATGGAAGGGTTGTAAACTGAGTATTTCTGTGTTTTACCCAATTTGGGGTGAGTTGAAAACTCGAGAGCATAGGTTTAAGGTGAGTGGGCTGAAATTGACAAACGACCTGAGGCACATTTCCCACACAGAAGGTTGTGCGTGTATGGAATGAGCTCCCAGAGGAAGTGGAGGAGGCTATTACACTCAGAAAATTGCAAAGGTAATCGGATGAGTTTCTGGACAGGATGGGTTTAGAGGGATTGGGGCCAAATGCTGGGGAACGGGACTTGTTTAATTTTGGTTATGTGGTGAGCATGGATGAGATACACCTAAATATCTGTTTCCACGCCGTGTACCCCCATAACGTCTTGTTGCTAACACTGGCTTTAAAGGATTACTTTTTAGCGGAGTTTTCCATCGCAGTCTGTGGCACAATCGTTTAGTCTGTTCGACTGCTCACGGGAAAGGTAGTATTGTGAAACACTGCAGATACGAACGACTTCCTTAATTTTGCCCCGACTGACCATACTCCGTGAAATTTTCCCAGACCTCAATTGAGGAGTTTTGCTGCTCGAAGTTACCTCAGATACCCTGTTAACTCGTAATGTGCTGAGCGAATCGCAAAACAGAAAGCATTTTTCACGGAACACAAACAAAACTGGCATGCCGAATGCATTTTCAGACAGAGAGATGCATGAATGCTAAATGTGTCACAGTCCGAGGGCATGAGTCATAAAGTAATCTCACAACTAACAACAGGGCAATTCCAAACTACTCTTTCAAACATACTGCAGCGTTAGTGCACCACCACTTTCCAGACAATGCTGAAAAGAGAGATAGAAAGAACATCATAAGAACGGGCCATAAAAAGTCAATTTCACCAATCACAGTCTCGATTAGATTACCTTTTCCTTCTGATGTCTCCAGGACGGAAATGAAGGAAATGGGAGAAATTCAATAACATATGACACCGAAATTCATTGGAACGATTTTCCCATTGGACAAAAAACCAAATAACGACGAGTCGAGTCACCGCAGGACTTTGTTTCACAACAGCGATGAAATAATAGTCTCCATTCGGTTCCAGTAAAAGCACAAATCGCTTTGGAACAGCAGAGCTGTTTGCGATTTTCCGCGCGGGAGGCGAACGCGATCTTGACAGCAGAGACACTTGGACACTTCGGTCAAATAACCATGAGCTGCTAGACATTACTACAATTTCGATTCTTGCTTTGCTAAATGATTTCACACATTGCTCGAAACAGGACGACTTTCACGTTTACACGGAACACGAAACACACCTGACTACAGGGAAAATGCACAAAGCTGAGCAGGCCGTGTTCCACATCAAACCGTGCAGCATTTATTCAGTCACTGTGTCTGTTTTGCAGAAGAAGGGTCCCAAAGAATGTTCTCCACCCTAAAACCGGAGGTCGCATTACAATCCGAGAACGACAGATCACATTGTGAGCATGCTCTGACCTCGGGGCCGGTTCGAGATGCCACTTTCCGTGCCTTTTACTTTAACCGTGCAATTTGCTGCAGAGATGTTCACTCCTGGACATGAGCCACGTGGATGCCAACTGAGTCGGAAACCTGTGCGGCAATCGACGAGAAGCGATTCAATAAATTTTGCTAACTTCCATGGTGCTTATTGGAAATGCAGTTTCTGTTCAAGTCAATCGAAAAGGCAGTTTCTGAACATAGTAACAGAAGTCAAAAGGTAATTACCTCACCCCACCCCCACTCCGGAAGAGGTGCTAACTGCCCTTGAGTGCTTTCTGATCTCGATGTGAAGAGCTCACACGCCTCTGAGTCACCTTCAAGTCTCTGTTTGCGGAGTGAATCACAAAGAAGGACTTTTACCAGAGCTGCAACCGCCTCACTTCCCCACTCGCTCTCCCCTTTTACATTTTCCTGCTCGTCAGTGATTTAAAGAAAACCAAATGGATGCGATGTCATTCTGTAGCCTCTCTGTCGATTCCTCCGTTTCAGTTCCAACATGGCTTAGATCTCGGGGCGCACCTTAATATTAGCGGCGCTATGAAAGCACAGGTTCAAAGGTTCCTCTGAGAGTGTAAATTATTTCATTGCTGTTGCTGATTGAATGAGCCACTAACGTGCGAACTGCCCCAAAATATGATTCAGGAATCTGGTACCAACTCTCGCGCGTTGAATAACGACAGACAGCTTCCAAATGAGGCCTTTCAGAGACGACTTTGGGGTACATTTGACAGACAGACAAGTTCAGGAATCCGTGGTGCGCTGTGACCTGCCTTTGAACCGGTCCGCCTACGCAAGGAATGCAAATGCGGTACTGCTTTTCGTGGAAGGATCAGAACGCGGCAAGGACACTCTCAAACAGAATGGCATATGCATCAGAACCAGGTTGGAGAAAAACTTTATAATGCTTTACACAGTAATTAAATGGAGTTGCCTTACATTTCACTACGAGAGCAGATTCTTTCAAGCAAATTCGAAGGCAGGTTTGCAGATGGGAAAGCAAGCAAGAAAGCTCCGTTCTTGTCCATGTAAAAGGCCGCAGTTGACGAACAAAGCAGTTTCTGCCCAGTTTCGAACTGGGGACCTTTCGCGTGTTAGGCGAACGTGATGACCACTACACTACAGAAACCAGCCGCGGTCGCCGCCCTGCGGCGCAGTGGCATCCAGCACTGAAAGTTGAAGCCATTCTCCGTTTCACCTTTCTGTTTCCAATTGCTCGTTGTTGTCCAGCGTAATTGACATCTTGAAAACGTTAAAAAAGACACGTGAAATTGATGACAATATATAGACAATGATTTCGTCAATGTTTGGACCGTAGGGCGAGGTGGAATAAGCTGGGACGACTTTCCCTGCAGCGTAACGGCTGCGATATGATCTTATGGAAGGGTTGTAAACTGAGTATTTCTGTGTTTTACCCAAATTGGGGTGAGTTGAAAACTCGAGAGCATAGGTTTAAGGTGAGTGGGCTGAAATTGACAAACGACCTGAGGCACATTTCCCACACAGAAGGTTGTGCGTGTATGGAATGAGCTCCCAGAGGAAGTGGAGGAGGCTATTACACTCAGAAAATTGCAAAGGTAATCGGATGAGTTTCTGGACAGGATGGGTTTAGAGGGATTGGGGCCAAATGCTGGGGAACGGGACTTGTTTAATTTTGGTTATGTGGTGAGCATGGATGAGATACACCTAAATATCTGTTTCCACGCCGTGTACCCCCATAACGTCTTGTTGCTAACACTGGCTTTAAAGGATTACTTTTTAGCGGAGTTTTCCATCGCAGTCTGTGGCACAATCGTTTAGTCTGTTCGACTGCTCACGGGAAAGGTAGTATTGTGAAACACTGCAGATACGAACGACTTCCTTAATTTTGCCCCGACTGACCATACTCCGTGAAATTTTCCCAGACCTCAATTGAGGAGTTTTGCTGCTCGAAGTTACCTCAGAAACCCTGTTAACTCGTAATGTGCTGAGCGAATCGCAAAACAGAAAGCATTTTTCACGGAACACAAACAAAACTGGCATGCCGAATGCATTTTCAGACAGAGAGATGCATGAATGCTAAATGTGTCACAGTCCGAGGGCATGAGTCATAAAGTAATCTCACAACTAACAACAGGGCAATTCCAAACTACTCTTTCAAACATACTGCAGCGTTAGTGCACCACCACTTTCCAGACAATGCTGAAAAGAGAGATAGAAAGAACATCATAAGAACGGGCCATAAAAAGTGAATTTCACCAATCACAGTCTCGATTAGATTACCTTTTCCTTCTGATGTCTCCAGGACGGAAATGAAGGAAATGGGAGAAATTCAATAACATATGACACCGAAATTCATTGGAACGATTTTCCCATTGGACAAAAAACCAAATAACGACGAGTCGAGTCACCGCAGGACTTTGTTTCACAACAGCGATGAAATAATAGTCTCCATTCGGTTCCAGTAAAAGCACAAATCGCTTTGGAACAGCAGAGCTGTTTGCGATTTTCCGCGCGGGAGGCGAACGCGATCTTGACAGCAGAGACACTTGGACACTTCGGTCAAATAACCATGAGCTGCTAGACATTACTACAATTTCGATTCTTGCTTTGCTAAATGATTTCACACATTGCTCGAAACAGGACGACTTTCACGTTTACACGGAACACGAAACACACCTGACTACAGGGAAAATGCACAAAGCTGAGCAGGCCGTGTTCCACATCAAACCGTGCAGCATTTATTCAGTCACTGTGTCTGTTTTGCAGAAGAAGGGTCCCAAAGAATGTTCTCCACCCTAAAACCGGAGGTCGCATTACAATCCGAGAACGACAGATCACATTGTGAGCATGCTCTGACCTCGGGGCCGGTTCGAGATGCCACTTTCCGTGCCTTTTACTTTAACCGTGCAATTTGCTGCAGAGATGTTCACTCCTGGACATGAGCCACGTGGATACCAACTGAGTCGGAAACCTGTGCGGCAATCGACGAGAAGCGATTCAATAAATTTTGCTAACTTCCATGGTGCTTATTGGAAATGCAGTTTCTGTTCAAGTCAATCGAAAAGGCAGTTTCTGAACATAGTAACAGAAGTCAAAAGGTAATTACCTCACCCCACCCCCACTCCGGAAGAGGTGCTAACTGCCCTTGAGTGCTTTCTGATCTCGATGTGAAGAGCTCACACGCCTCTGAGTCACCTTCAAGTCTCTGTTTGCGGAGTGAATCACAAAGAAGGACTTTTACCAGAGCTGCAACCGCCTCACTTCCCCACTCGCTCTCCCCTTTTACATTTTCCTGCTCGTCAGTGATTTAAAGAAAACCAAATGGATGCGATGTCATTCTGTAGCCTCTCTGTCGATTCCTCCGTTTCAGTTCCAACATGGCTTAGATCTCGGGGCGCACCTTAATATTAGCGGCGCTATGAAAGCACAGGTTCAAAGGTTCCTCTGAGAGTGTAAATTATTTCATTGCTGTTGCTGATTGAATGAGCCACTAACGTGCGAACTGCCCCAAAATATGATTCAGGAATCTGGTACCAACTCTCGCGCGTTGAATAACGACAGACAGCTTCCAAATGAGGCCTTTCAGAGACGACTTTGGGGTACATTTGACAGACAGACAAGTTCAGGAATCCGTGGTGCGCTGTGACCTGCCTTTGAACCGGTCCGCCTACGCAAGGAATGCAAATGCGGTACTGCTTTTCGTGGAAGGATCAGAACGCGGCAAGGACACTCTCAAACAGAATGGCATATGCATCAGAACCAGGTTGGAGAAAAACTTTATAATGCTTTACACAGTAATTAAATGGAGTTGCCTTACATTTCACTACGAGAGCAGATTCTTTCAAGCAAATTCGAAGGCAGGTTTGCAGATGGGAAAGCAAGCAAGAAAGCTCCGTTCTTGTCCATGTAAAAGGCCGCAGTTGACGAACAAAGCAGTTTCTGCCCAGTTTCGAACTGGGGACCTTTCGCGTGTTAGGCGAACGTGATGACCACTACACTACAGAAACCAGCCGCGGTCGCCGCCCTGCGGCGCAGTGGCATCCAGCACTGAAAGTTGAAGCCATTCTCCGTTTCACCTTTCTGTTTCCAATTGCTCGTTGTTGTCCAGCGTAATTGACATCTTGAAAACGTTAAAAAAGACACGTGAAATTGATGACAATATATAGACAATGATTTCGTCAATGTTTGGACCGTAGGGCGAGGTGGAATAAGCTGGGACGACTTTCCCTGCAGCGTAACGGCTGCGATATGATCTTATGGAAGGGTTGTAAACTGAGTATTTCTGTGTTTTACCCAAATTGGGGTGAGTTGAAAACTCGAGAGCATAGGTTTAAGGTGAGTGGGCTGAAATTGACAAACGACCTGAGGCACATTTCCCACACAGAAGGTTGTGCGTGTATGGAATGAGCTCCCAGAGGAAGTGGAGGAGGCTATTACACTCAGAAAATTGCAAAGGTAATCGGATGAGTTTCTGGACAGGATGGGTTTAGAGGGATTGGGGCCAAATGCTGGGGAACGGGACTTGTTTAATTTTGGTTATGTGGTGAGCATGGATGAGATACACCTAAATATCTGTTTCCACGCCGTGTACCCCCATAACGTCTTGTTGCTAACACTGGCTTTAAAGGATTACTTTTTAGCGGAGTTTTCCATCGCAGTCTGTGGCACAATCGTTTAGTCTGTTCGACTGCTCACGGGAAAGGTAGTATTGTGAAACACTGCAGATACGAACGACTTCCTTAATTTTGCCCCGACTGACCATACTCCGTGAAATTTTCCCAGACCTCAATTGAGGAGTTTTGCTGCTCGAAGTTACCTCAGAAACCCTGTTAACTCGTAATGTGCTGAGCGAATCGCAAAACAGAAAGCATTTTTCACGGAACACAAACAAAACTGGCATGCCGAATGCATTTTCAGACAGAGAGATGCATGAATGCTAAATGTGTCACAGTCCGAGGGCATGAGTCATAAAGTAATCTCACAACTAACAACAGGGCAATTCCAAACTACTCTTTCAAACATACTGCAGCGTTAGTGCACCACCACTTTCCAGACAATGCTGAAAAGAGAGATAGAAAGAACATCATAAGAACGGGCCATAAAAAGTGAATTTCACCAATCACAGTCTCGATTAGATTACCTTTTCCTTCTGATGTCTCCAGGACGGAAATGAAGGAAATGGGAGAAATTCAATAACATATGACACCGAAATTCATTGGAACGATTTTCCCATTGGACAAAAAACCAAATAACGACGAGTCGAGTCACCGCAGGACTTTGTTTCACAACAGCGATGAAATAATAGTCTCCATTCGGTTCCAGTAAAAGCACAAATCGCTTTGGAACAGCAGAGCTGTTTGCGATTTTCCGCGCGGGAGGCGAACGCGATCTTGACAGCAGAGACACTTGGACACTTCGGTCAAATAACCATGAGCTGCTAGACATTACTACAATTTCGATTCTTGCTTTGCTAAATGATTTCACACATTGCTCGAAACAGGACGACTTTCACGTTTACACGGAACACGAAACACACCTGACTACAGGGAAAATGCACAAAGCTGAGCAGGCCGTGTTCCACATCAAACCGTGCAGCATTTATTCAGTCACTGTGTCTGTTTTGCAGAAGAAGGGTCCCAAAGAATGTTCTCCACCCTAAAACCGGAGGTCGCATTACAATCCGAGAACGACAGATCACATTGTGAGCATGCTCTGACCTCGGGGCCGGTTCGAGATGCCACTTTCCGTGCCTTTTACTTTAACCGTGCAATTTGCTGCAGAGATGTTCACTCCTGGACATGAGCCACGTGGATACCAACTGAGTCGGAAACCTGTGCGGCAATCGACGAGAAGCGATTCAATAAATTTTGCTAACTTCCATGGTGCTTATTGGAAATGCAGTTTCTGTTCAAGTCAATCGAAAAGGCAGTTTCTGAACATAGTAACAGAAGTCAAAAGGTAATTACCTCACCCCACCCCCACTCCGGAAGAGGTGCTAACTGCCCTTGAGTGCTTTCTGATCTCGATGTGAAGAGCTCACACGCCTCTGAGTCACCTTCAAGTCTCTGTTTGCGGAGTGAATCACAAAGAAGGACTTTTACCAGAGCTGCAACCGCCTCACTTCCCCACTCGCTCTCCCCTTTTACATTTTCCTGCTCGTCAGTGATTTAAAGAAAACCAAATGGATGCGATGTCATTCTGTAGCCTCTCTGTCGATTCCTCCGTTTCAGTTCCAACATGGCTTAGATCTCGGGGCGCACCTTAATATTAGCGGCGCTATGAAAGCACAGGTTCAAAGGTTCCTCTGAGAGTGTAAATTATTTCATTGCTGTTGCTGATTGAATGAGCCACTAACGTGCGAACTGCCCCAAAATATGATTCAGGAATCTGGTACCAACTCTCGCGCGTTGAATAACGACAGACAGCTTCCAAATGAGGCCTTTCAGAGACGACTTTGGGGTACATTTGACAGACAGACAAGTTCAGGAATCCGTGGTGCGCTGTGACCTGCCTTTGAACCGGTCCGCCTACGCAAGGAATGCAAATGCGGTACTGCTTTTCGTGGAAGGATCAGAACGCGGCAAGGACACTCTCAAACAGAATGGCATATGCATCAGAACCAGGTTGGAGAAAAACTTTATAATGCTTTACACAGTAATTAAATGGAGTTGCCTTACATTTCACTACGAGAGCAGATTCTTTCAAGCAAATTCGAAGGCAGGTTTGCAGATGGGAAAGCAAGCAAGAAAGCTCCGTTCTTGTCCATGTAAAAGGCCGCAGTTGACGAACAAAGCAGTTTCTGCCCAGTTTCGAACTGGGGACCTTTCGCGTGTTAGGCGAACGTGATGACCACTACACTACAGAAACCAGCCGCGGTCGCCGCCCTGCGGCGCAGTGGCATCCAGCACTGAAAGTTGAAGCCATTCTCCGTTTCACCTTTCTGTTTCCAATTGCTCGTTGTTGTCCAGCGTAATTGACATCTTGAAAACGTTAAAAAAGACACGTGAAATTGATGACAATATATAGACAATGATTTCGTCAATGTTTGGACCGTAGGGCGAGGTGGAATAAGCTGGGACGACTTTCCCTGCAGCGTAACGGCTGCGATATGATCTTATGGAAGGGTTGTAAACTGAGTATTTCTGTGTTTTACCCAAATTGGGGTGAGTTGAAAACTCGAGAGCATAGGTTTAAGGTGAGTGGGCTGAAATTGACAAACGACCTGAGGCACATTTCCCACACAGAAGGTTGTGCGTGTATGGAATGAGCTCCCAGAGGAAGTGGAGGAGGCTATTACACTCAGAAAATTGCAAAGGTAATCGGATGAGTTTCTGGACAGGATGGGTTTAGAGGGATTGGGGCCAAATGCTGGGGAACGGGACTTGTTTAATTTTGGTTATGTGGTGAGCATGGATGAGATACACCTAAATATCTGTTTCCACGCCGTGTACCCCCATAACGTCTTGTTGCTAACACTGGCTTTAAAGGATTACTTTTTAGCGGAGTTTTCCATCGCAGTCTGTGGCACAATCGTTTAGTCTGTTCGACTGCTCACGGGAAAGGTAGTATTGTGAAACACTGCAGATACGAACGACTTCCTTAATTTTGCCCCGACTGACCATACTCCGTGAAATTTTCCCAGACCTCAATTGAGGAGTTTTGCTGCTCGCAGTTACCTCAGAAACCCTGTTAACTCGTAATGTGCTGAGCGAATCGCAAAACAGAAAGCATTTTTCACGGAACACAAACAAAACTGGCATGCCGAATGCATTTTCAGACAGAGAGATGCATGAATGCTAAATGTGTCACAGTCCGAGGGCATGAGTCATAAAGTAATCTCACAACTAACAACAGGGCAATTCCAAACTACTCTTTCAAACATACTGCAGCGTTAGTGCACCACCACTTTCCAGACAATGCTGAAAAGAGAGATAGAAAGAACATCATAAGAACGGGCCATAAAAAGTCAATTTCACCAATCACAGTCTCGATTAGATTACCTTTTCCTTCTGATGTCTCCAGGACGGAAATGAAGGAAATGGGAGAAATTCAATAACATATGACACCGAAATTCATTGGAACGATTTTCCCATTGGACAAAAAACCAAATAACGACGAGTCGAGTCACCGCAGGACTTTGTTTCACAACAGCGATGAAATAATAGTCTCCATTCGGTTCCAGTAAAAGCACAAATCGCTTTGGAACAGCAGAGCTGTTTGCGATTTTCCGCGCGGGAGGCGAACGCGATCTTGACAGCAGAGACACTTGGACACTTCGGTCAAATAACCATGAGCTGCTAGACATTACTACAATTTCGATTCTTGCTTTGCTAAATGATTTCACACATTGCTCGAAACAGGACGACTTTCACGTTTACACGGAACACGAAACACACCTGACTACAGGGAAAATGCACAAAGCTGAGCAGGCCGTGTTCCACATCAAACCGTGCAGCATTTATTCAGTCACTGTGTCTGTTTTGCAGAAGAAGGGTCCCAAAGAATGTTCTCCACCCTAAAACCGGAGGTCGCATTACAATCCGAGAACGACAGATCACATTGTGAGCATGCTCTGACCTCGGGGCCGGTTCGAGATGCCACTTTCCGTGCCTTTTACTTTAACCGTGCAATTTGCTGCAGAGATGTTCACTCCTGGACATGAGCCACGTGGATACCAACTGAGTCGGAAACCTGTGCGGCAATCGACGAGAAGCGATTCAATAAATTTTGCTAACTTCCATGGTGCTTATTGGAAATGCAGTTTCTGTTCAAGTCAATCGAAAAGGCAGTTTCTGAACATAGTAACAGAAGTCAAAAGGTAATTACCTCACCCCACCCCCACTCCGGAAGAGGTGCTAACTGCCCTTGAGTGCTTTCTGATCTCGATGTGAAGAGCTCACACGCCTCTGAGTCACCTTCAAGTCTCTGTTTGCGGAGTGAATCACAAAGAAGGACTTTTACCAGAGCTGCAACCGCCTCACTTCCCCACTCGCTCTCCCCTTTTACATTTTCCTGCTCGTCAGTGATTTAAAGAAAACCAAATGGATGCGATGTCATTCTGTAGCCTCTCTGTCGATTCCTCCGTTTCAGTTCCAACATGGCTTAGATCTCGGGGCGCACCTTAATATTAGCGGCGCTATGAAAGCACAGGTTCAAAGGTTCCTCTGAGAGTGTAAATTATTTCATTGCTGTTGCTGATTGAATGAGCCACTATAGTGCGAACTGCCCCAAAATATGATTCAGGAATCTGGTACCAACTCTCGCGCGTTGAATAACGACAGACAGCTTCCAAATGAGGCCTTTCAGAGACGACTTTGGGGTACATTTGACAGACAGACAAGTTCAGGAATCCGTGGTGCGCTGTGACCTGCCTTTGAACCGGTCCGCCTACGCAAGGAATGCAAATGCGGTACTGCTTTTCGTGGAAGGATCAGAACGCGGCAAGGACACTCTCAAACAGAATGGCATATGCATCAGAACCAGGTTGGAGAAAAACTTTATAATGCTTTACACAGTAATTAAATGGAGTTGCCTTACATTTCACTACGAGAGCAGATTCTTTCAAGCAAATTCGAAGGCAGGTTTGCAGATGGGAAAGCAAGCAAGAAAGCTCCGTTCTTGTCCATGTAAAAGGCCGCAGTTGACGAACAAAGCAGTTTCTGCCCAGTTTCGAACTGGGGACCTTTCGCGTGTTAGGCGAACGTGATGACCACTACACTACAGAAACCAGCCGCGGTCGCCGCCCTGCGGCGCAGTGGCATCCAGCACTGAAAGTTGAAGCCATTCTCCGTTTCACCTTTCTGTTTCCAATTGCTCGTTGTTGTCCAGCGTAATTGACATCTTGAAAACGTTAAAAAAGACACGTGAAATTGATGACAATATATAGACAATGATTTCGTCAATGTTTGGACCGTAGGGCGAGGTGGAATAAGCTGGGACGACTTTCCCTGGAGCGTAACGGCTGCGATATGATCTTATGGAAGGGTTGTAAACTGAGTATTTCTGTGTTTTACCCAAATTGGGGTGAGTTGAAAACTCGAGAGCATAGGTTTAAGGTGAGTGGGCTGAAATTGACAAACGACCTGAGGCACATTTCCCACACAGAAGGTTGTGCGTGTATGGAATGAGCTCCCAGAGGAAGTGGAGGAGGCTATTACACTCAGAAAATTGCAAAGGTAATCGGATGAGTTTCTGGACAGGATGGGTTTAGAGGGATTGGGGCCAAATGCTGGGGAACGGGACTTGTTTAATTTTGGTTATGTGGTGAGCATGGATGAGATACACCTAAATATCTGTTTCCACGCCGTGTACCCCCATAACGTCTTGTTGCTAACACTGGCTTTAAAGGATTACTTTTTAGCGGAGTTTTCCATCGCAGTCTGTGGCACAATCGTTTAGTCTGTTCGACTGCTCACGGGAAAGGTAGTATTGTGAAACACTGCAGATACGAACGACTTCCTTAATTTTGCCCCGACTGACCATACTCCGTGAAATTTTCCCAGACCTCAATTGAGGAGTTTTGCTGCTCGAAGTTACCTCAGAAACCCTGTTAACTCGTAATGTGCTGAGCGAATCGCAAAACAGAAAGCATTTTTCACGGAACACAAACAAAACTGGCATGCCGAATGCATTTTCAGACAGAGAGATGCATGAATGCTAAATGTGTCACAGTCCGAGGGCATGAGTCATAAAGTAATCTCACAACTAACAACAGGGCAATTCCAAACTACTCTTTCAAACATACTGCAGCGTTAGTGCACCACCACTTTCCAGACAATGCTGAAAAGAGAGATAGAAAGAACATCATAAGAACGGGCCATAAAAAGTGAATTTCACCAATCACAGTCTCGATTAGATTACCTTTTCCTTCTGATGTCTCCAGGACGGAAATGAAGGAAATGGGAGAAATTCAATAACATATGACACCGAAATTCATTGGAACGATTTTCCCATTGGACAAAAAACCAAATAACGACGAGTCGAGTCACCGCAGGACTTTGTTTCACAACAGCGATGAAATAATAGTCTCCATTCGGTTCCAGTAAAAGCACAAATCGCTTTGGAACAGCAGAGCTGTTTGCGATTTTCCGCGCGGGAGGCGAACGCGATCTTGACAGCAGAGACACTTGGACACTTCGGTCAAATAACCATGAGCTGCTAGACATTACTACAATTTCGATTCTTGCTTTGCTAAATGATTTCACACATTGCTCGAAACAGGACGACTTTCACGTTTACACGGAACACGAAACACACCTGACTACAGGGAAAATGCACAAAGCTGAGCAGGCCGTGTTCCACATCAAACCGTGCAGCATTTATTCAGTCACTGTGTCTGTTTTGCAGAAGAAGGGTCCCAAAGAATGTTCTCCACCCTAAAACCGGAGGTCGCATTACAATCCGAGAACGACAGATCACATTGTGAGCATGCTCTGACCTCGGGGCCGGTTCGAGATGCCACTTTCCGTGCCTTTTACTTTAACCGTGCAATTTGCTGCAGAGATGTTCACTCCTGGACATGAGCCACGTGGATACCAACTGAGTCGGAAACCTGTGCGGCAATCGACGAGAAGCGATTCAATAAATTTTGCTAACTTCCATGGTGCTTATTGGAAATGCAGTTTCTGTTCAAGTCAATCGAAAAGGCAGTTTCTGAACATAGTAACAGAAGTCAAAAGGTAATTACCTCACCCCACCCCCACTCCGGAAGAGGTGCTAACTGCCCTTGAGTGCTTTCTGATCTCGATGTGAAGAGCTCACACGCCTCTGAGTCACCTTCAAGTCTCTGTTTGCGGAGTGAATCACAAAGAAGGACTTTTACCAGAGCTGCAACCGCCTCACTTCCCCACTCGCTCTCCCCTTTTACATTTTCCTGCTCGTCAGTGATTTAAAGAAAACCAAATGGATGCGATGTCATTCTGTAGCCTCTCTGTCGATTCCTCCGTTTCAGTTCCAACATGGCTTAGATCTCGGGGCGCACCTTAATATTAGCGGCGCTATGAAAGCACAGGTTCAAAGGTTCCTCTGAGAGTGTAAATTATTTCATTGCTGTTGCTGATTGAATGAGCCACTAACGTGCGAACTGCCCCAAAATATGATTCAGGAATCTGGTACCAACTCTCGCGCGTTGAATAACGACAGACAGCTTCCAAATGAGGCCTTTCAGAGACGACTTTGGGGTACATTTGACAGACAGACAAGTTCAGGAATCCGTGGTGCGCTGTGACCTGCCTTTGAACCGGTCCGCCTACGCAAGGAATGCAAATGCGGTACTGCTTTTCGTGGAAGGATCAGAACGCGGCAAGGACACTCTCAAACAGAATGGCATATGCATCAGAACCAGGTTGGAGAAAAACTTTATAATGCTTTACACAGTAATTAAATGGAGTTGCCTTACATTTCACTACGAGAGCAGATTCTTTCAAGCAAATTCGAAGGCAGGTTTGCAGATGGGAAAGCAAGCAAGAAAGCTCCGTTCTTGTCCATGTAAAAGGCCGCAGTTGACGAACAAAGCAGTTTCTGCCCAGTTTCGAACTGGGGACCTTTCGCGTGTTAGGCGAACGTGATGACCACTACACTACAGAAACCAGCCGCGGTCGCCGCCCTGCGGCGCAGTGGCATCCAGCACTGAAAGTTGAAGCCATTCTCCGTTTCACCTTTCTGTTTCCAATTGCTCGTTGTTGTCCAGCGTAATTGACATCTTGAAAACGTTAAAAAAGACACGTGAAATTGATGACAATATATAGACAATGATTTCGTCAATGTTTGGACCGTAGGGCGAGGTGGAATAAGCTGGGACGACTTTCCCTGCAGCGTAACGGCTGCGATATGATCTTATGGAAGGGTTGTAAACTGAGTATTTCTGTGTTTTACCCAAATTGGGGTGAGTTGAAAACTCGAGAGCATAGGTTTAAGGTGAGTGGGCTGAAATTGACAAACGACCTGAGGCACATTTCCCACACAGAAGGTTGTGCGTGTATGGAATGAGCTCCCAGAGGAAGTGGAGGAGGCTATTACACTCAGAAAATTGCAAAGGTAATCGGATGAGTTTCTGGACAGGATGGGTTTAGAGGGATTGGGGCCAAATGCTGGGGAACGGGACTTGTTTAATTTTGGTTATGTGGTGAGCATGGATGAGATACACCTAAATATCTGTTTCCACGCCGTGTACCCCCATAACGTCTTGTTGCTAACACTGGCTTTAAAGGATTACTTTTTAGCGGAGTTTTCCATCGCAGTCTGTGGCACAATCGTTTAGTCTGTTCGACTGCTCACGGGAAAGGTAGTATTGTGAAACACTGCAGATACGAACGACTTCCTTAATTTTGCCCCGACTGACCATACTCCGTGAAATTTTCCCAGACCTCAATTGAGGAGTTTTGCTGCTCGAAGTTACCTCAGAAACCCTGTTAACTCGTAATGTGCTGAGCGAATCGCAAAACAGAAAGCATTTTTCACGGAACACAAACAAAACTGGCATGCCGAATGCATTTTCAGACAGAGAGATGCATGAATGCTAAATGTGTCACAGTCCGAGGGCATGAGTCATAAAGTAATCTCACAACTAACAACAGGGCAATTCCAAACTACTCTTTCAAACATACTGCAGCGTTAGTGCACCACCACTTTCCAGACAATGCTGAAAAGAGAGATAGAAAGAACATCATAAGAACGGGCCATAAAAAGTGAATTTCACCAATCACAGTCTCGATTAGATTACCTTTTCCTTCTGATGTCTCCAGGACGGAAATGAAGGAAATGGGAGAAATTCAATAACATATGACACCGAAATTCATTGGAACGATTTTCCCATTGGACAAAAAACCAAATAACGACGAGTCGAGTCACCGCAGGACTTTGTTTCACAACAGCGATGAAACAATAGTCTCCATTCGGTTCCAGTAAAAGCACAAATCGCTTTGGAACAGCAGAGCTGTTTGCGATTTTCCGCGCGGGAGGCGAACGCGATCTTGACAGCAGAGACACTTGGACACTTCGGTCAAATAACCATGAGCTGCTAGACATTACTACAATTTCGATTCTTGCTTTGCTAAATGATTTCACACATTGCTCGAAACAGGACGACTTTCACGTTTACACGGAACACGAAACACACCTGACTACAGGGAAAATGCACAAAGCTGAGCAGGCCGTGTTCCACATCAAACCGTGCAGCATTTATTCAGTCACTGTGTCTGTTTTGCAGAAGAAGGGTCCCAAAGAATGTTCTCCACCCTAAAACCGGAGGTCGCATTACAATCCGAGAACGACAGATCACATTGTGAGCATGCTCTGACCTCGGGGCCGGTTCGAGATGCCACTTTCCGTGCCTTTTACTTTAACCGTGCAATTTGCTGCAGAGATGTTCACTCCTGGACATGAGCCACGTGGATACCAACTGAGTCGGAAACCTGTGCGGCAATCGACGAGAAGCGATTCAATAAATTTTGCTAACTTCCATGGTGCTTATTGGAAATGCAGTTTCTGTTCAAGTCAATCGAAAAGGCAGTTTCTGAACATAGTAACAGAAGTCAAAAGGTAATTACCTCACCCCACCCCCACTCCGGAAGAGGTGCTAACTGCCCTTGAGTGCTTTCTGATCTCGATGTGAAGAGCTCACACGCCTCTGAGTCACCTTCAAGTCTCTGTTTGCGGAGTGAATCACAAAGAAGGACTTTTACCAGAGCTGCAACCGCCTCACTTCCCCACTCGCTCTCCCCTTTTACATTTTCCTGCTCGTCAGTGATTTAAAGAAAACCAAATGGATGCGATGTCATTCTGTAGCCTCTCTGTCGATTCCTCCGTTTCAGTTCCAACATGGCTTAGATCTCGGGGCGCACCTTAATATTAGCGGCGCTATGAAAGCACAGGTTCAAAGGTTCCTCTGAGAGTGTAAATTATTTCATTGCTGTTGCTGATTGAATGAGCCACTAACGTGCGAACTGCCCCAAAATATGATTCAGGAATCTGGTACCAACTCTCGCGCGTTGAATAACGACAGACAGCTTCCAAATGAGGCCTTTCAGAGACGACTTTGGGGTACATTTGACAGACAGACAAGTTCAGGAATCCGTGGTGCGCTGTGACACCTGCGCAGCAGCTTCTTCCCTGCCTTTGAACCGGGCCGCCTGCGCAAGGAATGCAAATGCGGTACTGCTTTTCGTGGAAGGATCAGAACGCGGCAAGGACACTCTCAAACAGAATGGCATATGCATCAGAACCAGGTTGGAGAAAAACTTTATAATGCTTTACACAGTAATTAAATGGAGTTGCCTTACATTTCACTACGAGAGCAGATTCTTTCAAGCAAATTCGAAGGCAGGTTTGCAGATGGGAAAGCAAGCAAGAAAGCTCCGTTCTTGTCCATGTAAAAGGCCGCAGTTGACGAACAAAGCAGTTTCTGCCCAGTTTCGAACTGGGGACCTTTCGCGTGTTAGGCGAACGTGATGACCACTACACTACAGAAACCAGCCGCGGTCGCCGCCCTGCGGCGCAGTGGCATCCAGCACTGAAAGTTGAAGCCATTCTCCGTTTCACCTTTCTGTTTCCAATTGCTCGTTGTTGTCCAGCGTAATTGACATCTTGAAAACGTTAAAAAAGACACGTGAAATTGATGACAATATATAGACAATGATTTCGTCAATGTTTGGACCGTAGGGCGAGGTGGAATAAGCTGGGACGACTTTCCCTGCAGCGTAACGGCTGCGATATGATCTTATGGAAGGGTTGTAAACTGAGTATTTCTGTGTTTTACCCAAATTGGGGTGAGTTGAAAACTCGAGAGCATAGGTTTAAGGTGAGTGGGCTGAAATTGACAAACGACCTGAGGCACATTTCCCACACAGAAGGTTGTGCGTGTATGGAATGAGCTCCCAGAGGAAGTGGAGGAGGCTATTACACTCAGAAAATTGCAAAGGTAATCGGATGAGTTTCTGGACAGGATGGGTTTAGAGGGATTGGGGCCAAATGCTGGGGAACGGGACTTGTTTAATTTTGGTTATGTGGTGAGCATGGATGAGATACACCTAAATATCTGTTTCCACGCCGTGTACCCCCATAACGTCTTGTTGCTAACACTGGCTTTAAAGGATTACTTTTTAGCGGAGTTTTCCATCGCAGTCTGTGGCACAATCGTTTAGTCTGTTCGACTGCTCACGGGAAAGGTAGTATTGTGAAACACTGCAGATACGAACGACTTCCTTAATTTTGCCCCGACTGACCATACTCCGTGAAATTTTCCCAGACCTCAATTGAGGAGTTTTGCTGCTCGAAGTTACCTCAGAAACCCTGTTAACTCGTAATGTGCTGAGCGAATCGCAAAACAGAAAGCATTTTTCACGGAACACAAACAAAACTGGCATGCCGAATGCATTTTCAGACAGAGAGATGCATGAATGCTAAATGTGTCACAGTCCGAGGGCATGAGTCATAAAGTAATCTCACAACTAACAACAGGGCAATTCCAAACTACTCTTTCAAACATACTGCAGCGTTAGTGCACCACCACTTTCCAGACAATGCTGAAAAGAGAGATAGAAAGAACATCATAAGAACGGGCCATAAAAAGTGAATTTCACCAATCACAGTCTCGATTAGATTACCTTTTCCTTCTGATGTCTCCAGGACGGAAATGAAGGAAATGGGAGAAATTCAATAACATATGACACCGAAATTCATTGGAACGATTTTCCCATTGGACAAAAAACCAAATAACGACGAGTCGAGTCACCGCAGGACTTTGTTTCACAACAGCGATGAAATAATAGTCTCCATTCGGTTCCAGTAAAAGCACAAATCGCTTTGGAACAGCAGAGCTGTTTGCGATTTTCCGCGCGGGAGGCGAACGCGATCTTGACAGCAGAGACACTTGGACACTTCGGTCAAATAACCATGAGCTGCTAGACATTACTACAATTTCGATTCTTGCTTTGCTAAATGATTTCACACATTGCTCGAAACAGGACGACTTTCACGTTTACACGGAACACGAAACACACCTGACTACAGGGAAAATGCACAAAGCTGAGCAGGCCGTGTTCCACATCAAACCGTGCAGCATTTATTCAGTCACTGTGTCTGTTTTGCAGAAGAAGGGTCCCAAAGAATGTTCTCCACCCTAAAACCGGAGGTCGCATTACAATCCGAGAACGACAGATCACATTGTGAGCATGCTCTGACCTCGGGGCCGGTTCGAGATGCCACTTTCCGTGCCTTTTACTTTAACCGTGCAATTTGCTGCAGAGATGTTCACTCCTGGACATGAGCCACGTGGATACCAACTGAGTCGGAAACCTGTGCGGCAATCGACGAGAAGCGATTCAATAAATTTTGCTAACTTCCATGGTGCTTATTGGAAATGCAGTTTCTGTTCAAGTCAATCGAAAAGGCAGTTTCTGAACATAGTAACAGAAGTCAAAAGGTAATTACCTCACCCCACCCCCACTCCGGAAGAGGTGCTAACTGCCCTTGAGTGCTTTCTGATCTCGATGTGAAGAGCTCACACGCCTCTGAGTCACCTTCAAGTCTCTGTTTGCGGAGTGAATCACAAAGAAGGACTTTTACCAGAGCTGCAACCGCCTCACTTCCCCACTCGCTCTCCCCTTTTACATTTTCCTGCTCGTCAGTGATTTAAAGAAAACCAAATGGATGCGATGTCATTCTGTAGCCTCTCTGTCGATTCCTCCGTTTCAGTTCCAACATGGCTTAGATCTCGGGGCGCACCTTAATATTAGCGGCGCTATGAAAGCACAGGTTCAAAGGTTCCTCTGAGAGTGTAAATTATTTCATTGCTGTTGCTGATTGAATGAGCCACTAACGTGCGAACTGCCCCAAAATATGATTCAGGAATCTGGTACCAACTCTCGCGCGTTGAATAACGACAGACAGCTTCCAAATGAGGCCTTTCAGAGACGACTTTGGGGTACATTTGACAGACAGACAAGTTCAGGAATCCGTGGTGCGCTGTGACCTGCCTTTGAACCGGTCCGCCTACGCAAGGAATGCAAATGCGGTACTGCTTTTCGTGGAAGGATCAGAACGCGGCAAGGACACTCTCAAACAGAATGGCATATGCATCAGAACCAGGTTGGAGAAAAACTTTATAATGCTTTACACAGTAATTAAATGGAGTTGCCTTACATTTCACTACGAGAGCAGATTCTTTCAAGCAAATTCGAAGGCAGGTTTGCAGATGGGAAAGCAAGCAAGAAAGCTCCGTTCTTGTCCATGTAAAAGGCCGCAGTTGACGAACAAAGCAGTTTCTGCCCAGTTTCGAACTGGGGACCTTTCGCGTGTTAGGCGAACGTGATGACCACTACACTACAGAAACCAGCCGCGGTCGCCGCCCTGCGGCGCAGTGGCATCCAGCACTGAAAGTTGAAGCCATTCTCCGTTTCACCTTTCTGTTTCCAATTGCTCGTTGTTGTCCAGCGTAATTGACATCTTGAAAACGTTAAAAAAGACACGTGAAATTGATGACAATATATAGACAATGATTTCGTCAATGTTTGGACCGTAGGGCGAGGTGGAATAAGCTGGGACGACTTTCCCTGCAGCGTAACGGCTGCGATATGATCTTATGGAAGGGTTGTAAACTGAGTATTTCTGTGTTTTACCCAAATTGGGGTGAGTTGAAAACTCGAGAGCATAGGTTTAAGGTGAGTGGGCTGAAATTGACAAACGACCTGAGGCACATTTCCCACACAGAAGGTTGTGCGTGTATGGAATGAGCTCCCAGAGGAAGTGGAGGAGGCTATTACACTCAGAAAATTGCAAAGGTAATCGGATGAGTTTCTGGACAGGATGGGTTTAGAGGGATTGGGGCCAAATGCTGGGGAACGGGACTTGTTTAATTTTGGTTATGTGGTGAGCATGGATGAGATACACCTAAATATCTGTTTCCACGCCGTGTACCCCCATAACGTCTTGTTGCTAACACTGGCTTTAAAGGATTACTTTTTAGCGGAGTTTTCCATCGCAGTCTGTGGCACAATCGTTTAGTCTGTTCGACTGCTCACGGGAAAGGTAGTATTGTGAAACACTGCAGATACGAACGACTTCCTTAATTTTGCCCCGACTGACCATACTCCGTGAAATTTTCCCAGACCTCAATTGAGGAGTTTTGCTGCTCGAAGTTACCTCAGAAACCCTGTTAACTCGTAATGTGCTGAGCGAATCGCAAAACAGAAAGCATTTTTCACGGAACACAAACAAAACTGGCATGCCGAATGCATTTTCAGACAGAGAGATGCATGAATGCTAAATGTGTCACAGTCCGAGGGCATGAGTCATAAAGTAATCTCACAACTAACAACAGGGCAATTCCAAACTACTCTTTCAAACATACTGCAGCGTTAGTGCACCACCACTTTCCAGACAATGCTGAAAAGAGAGATAGAAAGAACATCATAAGAACGGGCCATAAAAAGTGAATTTCACCAATCACAGTCTCGATTAGATTACCTTTTCCTTCTGATGTCTCCAGGACGGAAATGAAGGAAATGGGAGAAATTCAATAACATATGACACCGAAATTCATTGGAACGATTTTCCCATTGGACAAAAAACCAAATAACGACGAGTCGAGTCACCGCAGGACTTTGTTTCACAACAGCGATGAAATAATAGTCTCCATTCGGTTCCAGTAAAAGCACAAATCGCTTTGGAACAGCAGAGCTGTTTGCGATTTTCCGCGCGGGAGGCGAACGCGATCTTGACAGCAGAGACACTTGGACACTTCGGTCAAATAACCATGAGCTGCTAGACATTACTACAATTTCGATTCTTGCTTTGCTAAATGATTTCACACATTGCTCGAAACAGGACGACTTTCACGTTTACACGGAACACGAAACACACCTGACTACAGGGAAAATGCACAAAGCTGAGCAGGCCGTGTTCCACATCAAACCGTGCAGCATTTATTCAGTCACTGTGTCTGTTTTGCAGAAGAAGGGTCCCAAAGAATGTTCTCCACCCTAAAACCGGAGGTCGCATTACAATCCGAGAACGACAGATCACATTGTGAGCATGCTCTGACCTCGGGGCCGGTTCGAGATGCCACTTTCCGTGCCTTTTACTTTAACCGTGCAATTTGCTGCAGAGATGTTCACTCCTGGACATGAGCCACGTGGATACCAACTGAGTCGGAAACCTGTGCGGCAATCGACGAGAAGCGATTCAATAAATTTTGCTAACTTCCATGGTGCTTATTGGAAATGCAGTTTCTGTTCAAGTCAATCGAAAAGGCAGTTTCTGAACATAGTAACAGAAGTCAAAAGGTAATTACCTCACCCCACCCCCACTCCGGAAGAGGTGCTAACTGCCCTTGAGTGCTTTCTGATCTCGATGTGAAGAGCTCACACGCCTCTGAGTCACCTTCAAGTCTCTGTTTGCGGAGTGAATCACAAAGAAGGACTTTTACCAGAGCTGCAACCGCCTCACTTCCCCACTCGCTCTCCCCTTTTACATTTTCCTGCTCGTCAGTGATTTAAAGAAAACCAAATGGATGCGATGTCATTCTGTAGCCTCTCTGTCGATTCCTCCGTTTCAGTTCCAACATGGCTTAGATCTCGGGGCGCACCTTAATATTAGCGGCGCTATGAAAGCACAGGTTCAAAGGTTCCTCTGAGAGTGTAAATTATTTCATTGCTGTTGCTGATTGAATGAGCCACTAACGTGCGAACTGCCCCAAAATATGATTCAGGAATCTGGTACCAACTCTCGCGCGTTGAATAACGACAGACAGCTTCCAAATGAGGCCTTTCAGAGACGACTTTGGGGTACATTTGACAGACAGACAAGTTCAGGAATCCGTGGTGCGCTGTGACCTGCCTTTGAACCGGTCCGCCTACGCAAGGAATGCAAATGCGGTACTGCTTTTCGTGGAAGGATCAGAACGCGGCAAGGACACTCTCAAACAGAATGGCATATGCATCAGAACCAGGTTGGAGAAAAACTTTATAATGCTTTACACAGTAATTAAATGGAGTTGCCTTACATTTCACTACGAGAGCAGATTCTTTCAAGCAAATTCGAAGGCAGGTTTGCAGATGGGAAAGCAAGCAAGAAAGCTCCGTTCTTGTCCATGTAAAAGGCCGCAGTTGACGAACAAAGCAGTTTCTGCCCAGTTTCGAACTGGGGACCTTTCGCGTGTTAGGCGAACGTGATGACCACTACACTACAGAAACCAGCCGCGGTCGCCGCCCTGCGGCGCAGTGGCATCCAGCACTGAAAGTTGAAGCCATTCTCCGTTTCACCTTTCTGTTTCCAATTGCTCGTTGTTGTCCAGCGTAATTGACATCTTGAAAACGTTAAAAAAGACACGTGAAATTGATGACAATATATAGACAATGATTTCGTCAATGTTTGGACCGTAGGGCGAGGTGGAATAAGCTGGGACGACTTTCCCTGCAGCGTAACGGCTGCGATATGATCTTATGGAAGGGTTGTAAACTGAGTATTTCTGTGTTTTACCCAAATTGGGGTGAGTTGAAAACTCGAGAGCATAGGTTTAAGGTGAGTGGGCTGAAATTGACAAACGACCTGAGGCACATTTCCCACACAGAAGGTTGTGCGTGTATGGAATGAGCTCCCAGAGGAAGTGGAGGAGGCTATTACACTCAGAAAATTGCAAAGGTAATCGGATGAGTTTCTGGACAGGATGGGTTTAGAGGGATTGGGGCCAAATGCTGGGGAACGGGACTTGTTTAATTTTGGTTATGTGGTGAGCATGGATGAGATACACCTAAATATCTGTTTCCACGCCGTGTACCCCCATAACGTCTTGTTGCTAACACTGGCTTTAAAGGATTACTTTTTAGCGGAGTTTTCCATCGCAGTCTGTGGCACAATCGTTTAGTCTGTTCGACTGCTCACGGGAAAGGTAGTATTGTGAAACACTGCAGATACGAACGACTTCCTTAATTTTGCCCCGACTGACCATACTCCGTGAAATTTTCCCAGACCTCAATTGAGGAGTTTTGCTGCTCGCAGTTACCTCAGAAACCCTGTTAACTCGTAATGTGCTGAGCGAATCGCAAAACAGAAAGCATTTTTCACGGAACACAAACAAAACTGGCATGCCGAATGCATTTTCAGACAGAGAGATGCATGAATGCTAAATGTGTCACAGTCCGAGGGCATGAGTCATAAAGTAATCTCACAACTAACAACAGGGCAATTCCAAACTACTCTTTCAAACATACTGCAGCGTTAGTGCACCACCACTTTCCAGACAATGCTGAAAAGAGAGATAGAAAGAACATCATAAGAACGGGCCATAAAAAGTCAATTTCACCAATCACAGTCTCGATTAGATTACCTTTTCCTTCTGATGTCTCCAGGACGGAAATGAAGGAAATGGGAGAAATTCAATAACATATGACACCGAAATTCATTGGAACGATTTTCCCATTGGACAAAAAACCAAATAACGACGAGTCGAGTCACCGCAGGACTTTGTTTCACAACAGCGATGAAATAATAGTCTCCATTCGGTTCCAGTAAAAGCACAAATCGCTTTGGAACAGCAGAGCTGTTTGCGATTTTCCGCGCGGGAGGCGAACGCGATCTTGACAGCAGAGACACTTGGACACTTCGGTCAAATAACCATGAGCTGCTAGACATTACTACAATTTCGATTCTTGCTTTGCTAAATGATTTCACACATTGCTCGAAACAGGACGACTTTCACGTTTACACGGAACACGAAACACACCTGACTACAGGGAAAATGCACAAAGCTGAGCAGGCCGTGTTCCACATCAAACCGTGCAGCATTTATTCAGTCACTGTGTCTGTTTTGCAGAAGAAGGGTCCCAAAGAATGTTCTCCACCCTAAAACCGGAGGTCGCATTACAATCCGAGAACGACAGATCACATTGTGAGCATGCTCTGACCTCGGGGCCGGTTCGAGATGCCACTTTCCGTGCCTTTTACTTTAACCGTGCAATTTGCTGCAGAGATGTTCACTCCTGGACATGAGCCACGTGGATACCAACTGAGTCGGAAACCTGTGCGGCAATCGACGAGAAGCGATTCAATAAATTTTGCTAACTTCCATGGTGCTTATTGGAAATGCAGTTTCTGTTCAAGTCAATCGAAAAGGCAGTTTCTGAACATAGTAACAGAAGTCAAAAGGTAATTACCTCACCCCACCCCCACTCCGGAAGAGGTGCTAACTGCCCTTGAGTGCTTTCTGATCTCGATGTGAAGAGCTCACACGCCTCTGAGTCACCTTCAAGTCTCTGTTTGCGGAGTGAATCACAAAGAAGGACTTTTACCAGAGCTGCAACCGCCTCACTTCCCCACTCGCTCTCCCCTTTTACATTTTCCTGCTCGTCAGTGATTTAAAGAAAACCAAATGGATGCGATGTCATTCTGTAGCCTCTCTGTCGATTCCTCCGTTTCAGTTCCAACATGGCTTAGATCTCGGGGCGCACCTTAATATTAGCGGCGCTATGAAAGCACAGGTTCAAAGGTTCCTCTGAGAGTGTAAATTATTTCATTGCTGTTGCTGATTGAATGAGCCACTAACGTGCGAACTGCCCCAAAATATGATTCAGGAATCTGGTACCAACTCTCGCGCGTTGAATAACGACAGACAGCTTCCAAATGAGGCCTTTCAGAGACGACTTTGGGGTACATTTGACAGACAGACAAGTTCAGGAATCCGTGGTGCGCTGTGACCTGCCTTTGAACCGGTCCGCCTACGCAAGGAATGCAAATGCGGTACTGCTTTTCGTGGAAGGATCAGAACGCGGCAAGGACACTCTCAAACAGAATGGCATATGCATCAGAACCAGGTTGGAGAAAAACTTTATAATGCTTTACACAGTAATTAAATGGAGTTGCCTTACATTTCACTACGAGAGCAGATTCTTTCAAGCAAATTCGAAGGCAGGTTTGCAGATGGGAAAGCAAGCAAGAAAGCTCCGTTCTTGTCCATGTAAAAGGCCGCAGTTGACGAACAAAGCAGTTTCTGCCCAGTTTCGAACTGGGGACCTTTCGCGTGTTAGGCGAACGTGATGACCACTACACTACAGAAACCAGCCGCGGTCGCCGCCCTGCGGCGCAGTGGCATCCAGCACTGAAAGTTGAAGCCATTCTCCGTTTCACCTTTCTGTTTCCAATTGCTCGTTGTTGTCCAGCGTAATTGACATCTTGAAAACGTTAAAAAAGACACGTGAAATTGATGACAATATATAGACAATGATTTCGTCAATGTTTGGACCGTAGGGCGAGGTGGAATAAGCTGGGACGACTTTCCCTGGAGCGTAACGGCTGCGATATGATCTTATGGAAGGGTTGTAAACTGAGTATTTCTGTGTTTTACCCAAATTGGGGTGAGTTGAAAACTCGAGAGCATAGGTTTAAGGTGAGTGGGCTGAAATTGACAAACGACCTGAGGCACATTTCCCACACAGAAGGTTGTGCGTGTATGGAATGAGCTCCCAGAGGAAGTGGAGGAGGCTATTACACTCAGAAAATTGCAAAGGTAATCGGATGAGTTTCTGGACAGGATGGGTTTAGAGGGATTGGGGCCAAATGCTGGGGAACGGGACTTGTTTAATTTTGGTTATGTGGTGAGCATGGATGAGATACACCTAAATATCTGTTTCCACGCCGTGTACCCCCATAACGTCTTGTTGCTAACACTGGCTTTAAAGGATTACTTTTTAGCGGAGTTTTCCATCGCAGTCTGTGGCACAATCGTTTAGTCTGTTCGACTGCTCACGGGAAAGGTAGTATTGTGAAACACTGCAGATACGAACGACTTCCTTAATTTTGCCCCGACTGACCATACTCCGTGAAATTTTCCCAGACCTCAATTGAGGAGTTTTGCTGCTCGAAGTTACCTCAGAAACCCTGTTAACTCGTAATGTGCTGAGCGAATCGCAAAACAGAAAGCATTTTTCACGGAACACAAACAAAACTGGCATGCCGAATGCATTTTCAGACAGAGAGATGCATGAATGCTAAATGTGTCACAGTCCGAGGGCATGAGTCATAAAGTAATCTCACAACTAACAACAGGGCAATTCCAAACTACTCTTTCAAACATACTGCAGCGTTAGTGCACCACCACTTTCCAGACAATGCTGAAAAGAGAGATAGAAAGAACATCATAAGAACGGGCCATAAAAAGTGAATTTCACCAATCACAGTCTCGATTAGATTACCTTTTCCTTCTGATGTCTCCAGGACGGAAATGAAGGAAATGGGAGAAATTCAATAACATATGACACCGAAATTCATTGGAACGATTTTCCCATTGGACAAAAAACCAAATAACGACGAGTCGAGTCACCGCAGGACTTTGTTTCACAACAGCGATGAAACAATAGTCTCCATTCGGTTCCAGTAAAAGCACAAATCGCTTTGGAACAGCAGAGCTGTTTGCGATTTTCCGCGCGGGAGGCGAACGCGATCTTGACAGCAGAGACACTTGGACACTTCGGTCAAATAACCATGAGCTGCTAGACATTACTACAATTTCGATTCTTGCTTTGCTAAATGATTTCACACATTGCTCGAAACAGGACGACTTTCACGTTTACACGGAACACGAAACACACCTGACTACAGGGAAAATGCACAAAGCTGAGCAGGCCGTGTTCCACATCAAACCGTGCAGCATTTATTCAGTCACTGTGTCTGTTTTGCAGAAGAAGGGTCCCAAAGAATGTTCTCCACCCTAAAACCGGAGGTCGCATTACAATCCGAGAACGACAGATCACATTGTGAGCATGCTCTGACCTCGGGGCCGGTTCGAGATGCCACTTTCCGTGCCTTTTACTTTAACCGTGCAATTTGCTGCAGAGATGTTCACTCCTGGACATGAGCCACGTGGATACCAACTGAGTCGGAAACCTGTGCGGCAATCGACGAGAAGCGATTCAATAAATTTTGCTAACTTCCATGGTGCTTATTGGAAATGCAGTTTCTGTTCAAGTCAATCGAAAAGGCAGTTTCTGAACATAGTAACAGAAGTCAAAAGGTAATTACCTCACCCCACCCCCACTCCGGAAGAGGTGCTAACTGCCCTTGAGTGCTTTCTGATCTCGATGTGAAGAGCTCACACGCCTCTGAGTCACCTTCAAGTCTCTGTTTGCGGAGTGAATCACAAAGAAGGACTTTTACCAGAGCTGCAACCGCCTCACTTCCCCACTCGCTCTCCCCTTTTACATTTTCCTGCTCGTCAGTGATTTAAAGAAAACCAAATGGATGCGATGTCATTCTGTAGCCTCTCTGTCGATTCCTCCGTTTCAGTTCCAACATGGCTTAGATCTCGGGGCGCACCTTAATATTAGCGGCGCTATGAAAGCACAGGTTCAAAGGTTCCTCTGAGAGTGTAAATTATTTCATTGCTGTTGCTGATTGAATGAGCCACTAACGTGCGAACTGCCCCAAAATATGATTCAGGAATCTGGTACCAACTCTCGCGCGTTGAATAACGACAGACAGCTTCCAAATGAGGCCTTTCAGAGACGACTTTGGGGTACATTTGACAGACAGACAAGTTCAGGAATCCGTGGTGCGCTGTGACACCTGCGCAGCAGCTTCTTCCCTGCCTTTGAACCGGGCCGCCTGCGCAAGGAATGCAAATGCGGTACTGCTTTTCGTGGAAGGATCAGAACGCGGCAAGGACACTCTCAAACAGAATGGCATATGCATCAGAACCAGGTTGGAGAAAAACTTTATAATGCTTTACACAGTAATTAAATGGAGTTGCCTTACATTTCACTACGAGAGCAGATTCTTTCAAGCAAATTCGAAGGCAGGTTTGCAGATGGGAAAGCAAGCAAGAAAGCTCCGTTCTTGTCCATGTAAAAGGCTGCAGTTGACGAACCAAGCAGTTTCTGCCCAGTTTCGAACTGGGGACCTTTCGCGTGTTAGGCGAACGTGATGACCACTACACTACAGAAACCAGCCGCGGTCGCCGCCCTGCGGCGCAGTGGCATCCAGCACTGAAAGTTGAAGCCATTCTCCGTTTCACCTTTCTGTTTCCAATCGCTCGTTGTTGTCCAGCGTAATTGACATCTTGAAAACGTTAAAAAAGACACGTGAAATTGATGACAATATATAGACAATGATTTCGTCAATGTTTGGACCGTAGGGCGAGGTGGAATAAGCTGGGACGACTTTCCCTGCAGCGTAACGGCTGCGATATGATCTTATGGAAGGGTTGTAAACTGAGTATTTCTGTGTTTTACCCAATTTGGGGTGAGTTGAAAACTCGAGAGCATAGGTTTAAGGTGAGTGGGCTGAAATTGACAAACGACCTGAGGCACATTTCCCACACAGAAGGTTGTGCGTGTATGGAATGAGCTCCCAGAGGAAGTGGAGGAGGCTATTACACTCAGAAAATTGCAAAGGTAATCGGATGAGTTTCTGGACAGGATGGGTTTAGAGGGATTGGGGCCAAATGCTGGGGAACGGGACTTGTTTAATTTTGGTTATGTGGTGAGCATGGATGAGATACACCTAAATATCTGTTTCCACGCCGTGTACCCCCATAACGTCTTGTTGCTAACACTGGCTTTAAAGGATTACTTTTTAGCGGAGTTTTCCATCGCAGTCTGTGGCACAATCGTTTAGTCTGTTCGACTGCTCACGGGAAAGGTAGTATTGTGAAACACTGCAGATACGAACGACTTCCTTAATTTTGCCCCGACTGACCATACTCCGTGAAATTTTCCCAGACCTCAATTGAGGAGTTTTGCTGCTCGAAGTTACCTCAGAAACCCTGTTAACTCGTAATGTGCTGAGCGAATCGCAAAACAGAAAGCATTTTTCACGGAACACAAACAAAACTGGCATGCCGAATGCATTTTCAGACAGAGAGATGCATGAATGCTAAATGTGTCACAGTCCGAGGGCATGAGTCATAAAGTAATCTCACGACTAACAACAGGGCAATTCCAAACTACTCTTTCAAACATACTGCAGCGTTAGTGCACCACCACTTTCCAGACAATGCTGAAAAGAGAGATAGAAAGAACATCATAAGAACGGGCCATAAAAAGTGAATTTCACCAATCACAGTCTCGATTAGATTACCTTTTCCTTCTGATGTCTCCAGGACGGAAATGAAGGAAATGGGAGAAATTCAATAACATATGACACCGAAATTCATTGGAACGATTTTCCCATTGGACAAAAAACCAAATAACGACGAGTCGAGTCACCGCAGGACTTTGTTTCACAACAGCGATGAAATAATAGTCTCCATTCGGTTCCAGTAAAAGCACAAATCGCTTTGGAACAGCAGAGCTGTTTGCGATTTTCCGCGCGGGAGGCGAACGCGATCTTGACAGCAGAGACACTTGGACACTTCGGTCAAATAACCATGAGCTGCTAGACATTACTACAATTTCGATTCTTGCTTTGCTAAATGATTTCACACATTGCTCGAAACAGGACGACTTTCACGTTTACACGGAACACGAAACACACCTGACTACAGGGAAAATGCACAAAGCCGAGCAGGCCGTGTTCCACATCAAACCGTGCAGCATTTATTCAGTCACTGTGTCTGTTTTGCAGAAGAAGGGTCCCAAAGAATGTTCTCCACCCTAAAACCGGAGGTCGCATTACAATCCGAGAACGACAGATCACATTGTGAGCATGCTCTGACCTCGGGGCCGGTTCGAGATGCCACTTTCCGTGCCTTTTACTTTAACCGTGCAATTTGCTGCAGAGATGTTCACTCCTGGACATGAGCCACGTGGATACCAACTGAGTCGGAAACCTGTGCGGCAATCGACGAGAAGCGATTCAATAAATTTTGCTAACTTCCATGGTGCTTATTGGAAATGCAGTTTCTGTTCAAGTCAATCGAAAAGGCAGTTTCTGAACATAGTAACAGAAGTCAAAAGGTAATTACCTCACCCCACCCCCACTCCGGAAGAGGTGCTAACTGCCCTTGAGTGCTTTCTGATCTCGATGTGAAGAGCTCACACGCCTCTGAGTCACCTTCAAGTCTCTGTTTGCGGAGTGAATCACAAAGAAGGACTTTTACCAGAGCTGCAACCGCCTCACTTCCCCACTCGCTCTCCCCTTTTACATTTTCCTGCTCGTCAGTGATTTAAAGAAAACCAAATGGATGCGATGTCATTCTGTAGCCTCTCTGTCGATTCCTCCGTTTCAGTTCCAACATGGCTTAGATCTCGGGGCGCACCTTAATATTAGCGGCGCTATGAAAGCACAGGTTCAAAGGTTCCTCTGAGAGTGTAAATTATTTCATTGCTGTTGCTGATTGAATGAGCCACTAACGTGCGAACTGCCCCAAAATATGATTCAGGAATCTGGTACCAACTCTCGCGCGTTGAATAACGACAGACAGCTTCCAAATGAGGCCTTTCAGAGACGACTTTGGGGTACATTTGACAGACAGACAAGTTCAGGAATCCGTGGTGCGCTGTGACCTGCCTTTGAACCGGTCCGCCTACGCAAGGAATGCAAATGCGGTACTGCTTTTCGTGGAAGGATCAGAACGCGGCAAGGACACTCTCAAACAGAATGGCATATGCATCAGAACCAGGTTGGAGAAAAACTTTATAATGCTTTACACAGTAATTAAATGGAGTTGCCTTACATTTCACTACGAGAGCAGATTCTTTCAAGCAAATTCGAAGGCAGGTTTGCAGATGGGAAAGCAAGCAAGAAAGCTCCGTTCTTGTCCATGTAAAAGGCCGCAGTTGACGAACAAAGCAGTTTCTGCCCAGTTTCGAACTGGGGACCTTTCGCGTGTTAGGCGAACGTGATGACCACTACACTACAGAAACCAGCCGCGGTCGCCGCCCTGCGGCGCAGTGGCATCCAGCACTGAAAGTTGAAGCCATTCTCCGTTTCACCTTTCTGTTTCCAATTGCTCGTTGTTGTCCAGCGTAATTGACATCTTGAAAACGTTAAAAAAGACACGTGAAATTGATGACAATATATAGACAATGATTTCGTCAATGTTTGGACCGTAGGGCGAGGTGGAATAAGCTGGGACGACTTTCCCTGCAGCGTAACGGCTGCGATATGATCTTATGGAAGGGTTGTAAACTGAGTATTTCTGTGTTTTACCCAAATTGGGGTGAGTTGAAAACTCGAGAGCATAGGTTTAAGGTGAGTGGGCTGAAATTGACAAACGACCTGAGGCACATTTCCCACACAGAAGGTTGTGCGTGTATGGAATGAGCTCCCAGAGGAAGTGGAGGAGGCTATTACACTCAGAAAATTGCAAAGGTAATCGGATGAGTTTCTGGACAGGATGGGTTTAGAGGGATTGGGGCCAAATGCTGGGGAACGGGACTTGTTTAATTTTGGTTATGTGGTGAGCATGGATGAGATACACCTAAATATCTGTTTCCACGCCGTGTACCCCCATAACGTCTTGTTGCTAACACTGGCTTTAAAGGATTACTTTTTAGCGGAGTTTTCCATCGCAGTCTGTGGCACAATCGTTTAGTCTGTTCGACTGCTCACGGGAAAGGTAGTATTGTGAAACACTGCAGATACGAACGACTTCCTTAATTTTGCCCCGACTGACCATACTCCGTGAAATTTTCCCAGACCTCAATTGAGGAGTTTTGCTGCTCGAAGTTACCTCAGAAACCCTGTTAACTCGTAATGTGCTGAGCGAATCGCAAAACAGAAAGCATTTTTCACGGAACACAAACAAAACTGGCATGCCGAATGCATTTTCAGACAGAGAGATGCATGAATGCTAAATGTGTCACAGTCCGAGGGCATGAGTCATAAAGTAATCTCACAACTAACAACAGGGCAATTCCAAACTACTCTTTCAAACATACTGCAGCGTTAGTGCACCACCACTTTCCAGACAATGCTGAAAAGAGAGATAGAAAGAACATCATAAGAACGGGCCATAAAAAGTCAATTTCACCAATCACAGTCTCGATTAGATTACCTTTTCCTTCTGATGTCTCCAGGACGGAAATGAAGGAAATGGGAGAAATTCAATAACATATGACACCGAAATTCATTGGAACGATTTTCCCATTGGACAAAAAACCAAATAACGACGAGTCGAGTCACCGCAGGACTTTGTTTCACAACAGCGATGAAATAATAGTCTCCATTCGGTTCCAGTAAAAGCACAAATCGCTTTGGAACAGCAGAGCTGTTTGCGATTTTCCGCGCGGGAGGCGAACGCGATCTTGACAGCAGAGACACTTGGACACTTCGGTCAAATAACCATGAGCTGCTAGACATTACTACAATTTCGATTCTTGCTTTGCTGAATGATTTCACACATTGCTCGAAACAGGACGACTTTCACGTTTACACGGAACACGAAACACACCTGACTACAGGGAAAATGCACAAAGCTGAGCAGGCCGTGTTCCACATCAAACCGTGCAGCATTTATTCAGTCACTGTGTCTGTTTTGCAGAAGAAGGGTCCCAAAGAATGTTCTCCACCCTAAAACCGGAGGTCGCATTACAATCCGAGAACGACAGATCACATTGTGAGCATGCTCTGACCTCGGGGCCGGTTCGAGATGCCACTTTCCGTGCCTTTTACTTTAACCGTGCAATTTGCTGCAGAGATGTTCACTCCTGGACATGAGCCACGTGGATACCAACTGAGTCGGAAACCTGTGCGGCAATCGACGAGAAGCGATTCAATAAATTTTGCTAACTTCCATGGTGCTTATTGGAAATGCAGTTTCTGTTCAAGTCAATCGAAAAGGCAGTTTCTGAACATAGTAACAGAAGTCAAAAGGTAATTACCTCACCCCACCCCCACTCCGGAAGAGGTGCTAACTGCCCTTGAGTGCTTTCTGATCTCGATGTGAAGAGCTCACACGCCTCTGAGTCACCTTCAAGTCTCTGTTTGCGGAGTGAATCACAAAGAAGGACTTTTACCAGAGCTGCAACCGCCTCACTTCCCCACTCGCTCTCCCCTTTTACATTTTCCTGCTCGTCAGTGATTTAAAGAAAACCAAATGGATGCGATGTCATTCTGTAGCCTCTCTGTCGATTCCTCCGTTTCAGTTCCAACATGGCTTAGATCTCGGGGCGCACCTTAATATTAGCGGCGCTATGAAAGCACAGGTTCAAAGGTTCCTCTGAGAGTGTAAATTATTTCATTGCTGTTGCTGATTGAATGAGCCACTAACGTGCGAACTGCCCCAAAATATGATTCAGGAATCTGGTACCAACTCTCGCGCGTTGAATAACGACAGACAGCTTCCAAATGAGGCCTTTCAGAGACGACTTTGGGGTACATTTGACAGACAGACAAGTTCAGGAATCCGTGGTGCGCTGTGACCTGCCTTTGAACCGGTCCGCCTACGCAAGGAATGCAAATGCGGTACTGCTTTTCGTGGAAGGATCAGAACGCGGCAAGGACACTCTCAAACAGAATGGCATATGCATCAGAACCAGGTTGGAGAAAAACTTTATAATGCTTTACACAGTAATTAAATGGAGTTGCCTTACATTTCACTACGAGAGCAGATTCTTTCAAGCAAATTCGAAGGCAGGTTTGCAGATGGGAAAGCAAGCAAGAAAGCTCCGTTCTTGTCCATGTAAAAGGCCGCAGTTGACGAACAAAGCAGTTTCTGCCCAGTTTCGAACTGGGGACCTTTCGCGTGTTAGGCGAACGTGATGACCACTACACTACAGAAACCAGCCGCGGTCGCCGCCCTGCGGCGCAGTGGCATCCAGCACTGAAAGTTGAAGCCATTCTCCGTTTCACCTTTCTGTTTCCAATTGCTCGTTGTTGTCCAGCGTAATTGACATCTTGAAAACGTTAAAAAAGACACGTGAAATTGATGACAATATATAGACAATGATTTCGTCAATGTTTGGACCGTAGGGCGAGGTGGAATAAGCTGGGACGACTTTCCCTGCAGCGTAACGGCTGCGATATGATCTTATGGAAGGGTTGTAAACTGAGTATTTCTGTGTTTTACCCAAATTGGGGTGAGTTGAAAACTCGAGAGCATAGGTTTAAGGTGAGTGGGCTGAAATTGACAAACGACCTGAGGCACATTTCCCACACAGAAGGTTGTGCGTGTATGGAATGAGCTCCCAGAGGAAGTGGAGGAGGCTATTACACTCAGAAAATTGCAAAGGTAATCGGATGAGTTTCTGGACAGGATGGGTTTAGAGGGATTGGGGCCAAATGCTGGGGAACGGGACTTGTTTAATTTTGGTTATGTGGTGAGCATGGATGAGATACACCTAAATATCTGTTTCCACGCCGTGTACCCCCATAACGTCTTGTTGCTAACACTGGCTTTAAAGGATTACTTTTTAGCGGAGTTTTCCATCGCAGTCTGTGGCACAATCGTTTAGTCTGTTCGACTGCTCACGGGAAAGGTAGTATTGTGAAACACTGCAGATACGAACGACTTCCTTAATTTTGCCCCGACTGACCATACTCCGTGAAATTTTCCCAGACCTCAATTGAGGAGTTTTGCTGCTCGAAGTTACCTCAGAAACCCTGTTAACTCGTAATGTGCTGAGCGAATCGCAAAACAGAAAGCATTTTTCACGGAACACAAACAAAACTGGCATGCCGAATGCATTTTCAGACAGAGAGATGCATGAATGCTAAATGTGTCACAGTCCGAGGGCATGAGTCATAAAGTAATCTCACAACTAACAACAGGGCAATTCCAAACTACTCTTTCAAACATACTGCAGCGTTAGTGCACCACCACTTTCCAGACAATGCTGAAAAGAGAGATAGAAAGAACATCATAAGAACGGGCCATAAAAAGTCAATTTCACCAATCACAGTCTCGATTAGATTACCTTTTCCTTCTGATGTCTCCAGGACGGAAATGAAGGAAATGGGAGAAATTCAATAACATATGACACCGAAATTCATTGGAACGATTTTCCCATTGGACAAAAAACCAAATAACGACGAGTCGAGTCACCGCAGGACTTTGTTTCACAACAGCGATGAAATAATAGTCTCCATTCGGTTCCAGTAAAAGCACAAATCGCTTTGGAACAGCAGAGCTGTTTGCGATTTTCCGCGCGGGAGGCGAACGCGATCTTGACAGCAGAGACACTTGGACACTTCGGTCAAATAACCATGAGCTGCTAGACATTACTACAATTTCGATTCTTGCTTTGCTAAATGATTTCACACATTGCTCGAAACAGGACGACTTTCACGTTTACACGGAACACGAAACACACCTGACTACAGGGAAAATGCACAAAGCTGAGCAGGCCGTGTTCCACATCAAACCGTGCAGCATTTATTCAGTCACTGTGTCTGTTTTGCAGAAGAAGGGTCCCAAAGAATGTTCTCCACCCTAAAACCGGAGGTCGCATTACAATCCGAGAACGACAGATCACATTGTGAGCATGCTCTGACCTCGGGGCCGGTTCGAGATGCCACTTTCCGTGCCTTTTACTTTAACCGTGCAATTTGCTGCAGAGATGTTCACTCCTGGACATGAGCCACGTGGATACCAACTGAGTCGGAAACCTGTGCGGCAATCGACGAGAAGCGATTCAATAAATTTTGCTAACTTCCATGGTGCTTATTGGAAATGCAGTTTCTGTTCAAGTCAATCGAAAAGGCAGTTTCTGAACATAGTAACAGAAGTCAAAAGGTAATTACCTCACCCCACCCCCACTCCGGAAGAGGTGCTAACTGCCCTTGAGTGCTTTCTGATCTCGATGTGAAGAGCTCACACGCCTCTGAGTCACCTTCAAGTCTCTGTTTGCGGAGTGAATCACAAAGAAGGACTTTTACCAGAGCTGCAACCGCCTCACTTCCCCACTCGCTCTCCCCTTTTACATTTTCCTGCTCGTCAGTGATTTAAAGAAAACCAAATGGATGCGATGTCATTCTGTAGCCTCTCTGTCGATTCCTCCGTTTCAGTTCCAACATGGCTTAGATCTCGGGGCGCACCTTAATATTAGCGGCGCTATGAAAGCACAGGTTCAAAGGTTCCTCTGAGAGTGTAAATTATTTCATTGCTGTTGCTGATTGAATGAGCCACTAACGTGCGAACTGCCCCAAAATATGATTCAGGAATCTGGTACCAACTCTCGCGCGTTGAATAACGACAGACAGCTTCCAAATGAGGCCTTTCAGAGACGACTTTGGGGTACATTTGACAGACAGACAAGTTCAGGAATCCGTGGTGCGCTGTGACCTGCCTTTGAGCCGGTCCGCCTACGCAAGGAATGCAAATGCGGTACTGCTTTTCGTGGAAGGATCAGAACGCGGCAAGGACACTCTCAAACAGAATGGCATATGCATCAGAACCAGGTTGGAGAAAAACTTTATAATGCTTTACACAGTAATTAAATGGAGTTGCCTTACATTTCACTACGAGAGCAGATTCTTTCAAGCAAATTCGAAGGCAGGTTTGCAGATGGGAAAGCAAGCAAGAAAGCTCCGTTCTTGTCCATGTAAAAGGCCGCAGTTGACGAACAAAGCAGTTTCTGCCCAGTTTCGAACTGGGGACCTTTCGCGTGTTAGGCGAACGTGATGACCACTACACTACAGAAACCAGCCGCGGTCGCCGCCCTGCGGCGCAGTGGCATCCAGCACTGAAAGTTGAAGCCATTCTCCGTTTCACCTTTCTGTTTCCAATTGCTCGTTGTTGTCCAGCGTAATTGACATCTTGAAAACGTTAAAAAAGACACGTGAAATTGATGACAATATATAGACAATGATTTCGTCAATGTTTGGACCGTAGGGCGAGGTGGAATAAGCTGGGACGACTTTCCCTGCAGCGTAACGGCTGCGATATGATCTTATGGAAGGGTTGTAAACTGAGTATTTCTGTGTTTTACCCAAATTGGGGTGAGTTGAAAACTCGAGAGCATAGGTTTAAGGTGAGTGGGCTGAAATTGACAAACGACCTGAGGCACATTTCCCACACAGAAGGTTGTGCGTGTATGGAATGAGCTCCCAGAGGAAGTGGAGGAGGCTATTACACTCAGAAAATTGCAAAGGTAATCGGATGAGTTTCTGGACAGGATGGGTTTAGAGGGATTGGGGCCAAATGCTGGGGAACGGGACTTGTTTAATTTTGGTTATGTGGTGAGCATGGATGAGATACACCTAAATATCTGTTTCCACGCCGTGTACCCCCATAACGTCTTGTTGCTAACACTGGCTTTAAAGGATTACTTTTTAGCGGAGTTTTCCATCGCAGTCTGTGGCACAATCGTTTAGTCTGTTCGACTGCTCACGGGAAAGGTAGTATTGTGAAACACTGCAGATACGAACGACTTCCTTAATTTTGCCCCGACTGACCATACTCCGTGAAATTTTCCCAGACCTCAATTGAGGAGTTTTGCTGCTCGAAGTTACCTCAGAAACCCTGTTAACTCGTAATGTGCTGAGCGAATCGCAAAACAGAAAGCATTTTTCACGGAACACAAACAAAACTGGCATGCCGAATGCATTTTCAGACAGAGAGATGCATGAATGCTAAATGTGTCACAGTCCGAGGGCATGAGTCATAAAGTAATCTCACAACTAACAACAGGGCAATTCCAAACTACTCTTTCAAACATACTGCAGCGTTAGTGCACCACCACTTTCCAGACAATGCTGAAAAGAGAGATAGAAAGAACATCATAAGAACGGGCCATAAAAAGTCAATTTCACCAATCACAGTCTCGATTAGATTACCTTTTCCTTCTGATGTCTCCAGGACGGAAATGAAGGAAATGGGAGAAATTCAATAACATATGACACCGAAATTCATTGGAACGATTTTCCCATTGGACAAAAAACCAAATAACGACGAGTCGAGTCACCGCAGGACTTTGTTTCACAACAGCGATGAAATAATAGTCTCCATTCGGTTCCAGTAAAAGCACAAATCGCTTTGGAACAGCAGAGCTGTTTGCGATTTTCCGCGCGGGAGGCGAACGCGATCTTGACAGCAGAGACACTTGGACACTTCGGTCAAATAACCATGAGCTGCTAGACATTACTACAATTTCGATTCTTGCTTTGCTAAATGATTTCACACATTGCTCGAAACAGGACGACTTTCACGTTTACACGGAACACGAAACACACCTGACTACAGGGAAAATGCACAAAGCTGAGCAGGCCGTGTTCCACATCAAACCGTGCAGCATTTATTCAGTCACTGTGTCTGTTTTGCAGAAGAAGGGTCCCAAAGAATGTTCTCCACCCTAAAACCGGAGGTCGCATTACAATCCGAGAACGACAGATCACATTGTGAGCATGCTCTGACCTCGGGGCCGGTTCGAGATGCCACTTTCCGTGCCTTTTACTTTAACCGTGCAATTTGCTGCAGAGATG
>NW_027310553.1:0-66134 GCF_047496795.1 Chiloscyllium punctatum
ACACTCCCTTTCTCCCTCAGTAACATCACCCTCTCCATCTCTCTCTCTCTCACACACACACTCCCTCTCTCCCGCAGTAACATCACCCTCTCCATCTCTCTCTCTCACACACTCCCTCTCTCCCTCAGTAACATCACCCTCTCCATCTCTCTCTCTCTATCTCTCACACACTCCCTCTCTCCCTCAGTAACATCACCCTCTCCATCTCTCTCTCTCTCTCTCGCACACACTCCCTCTCTCCCTCAGTAACATCACCCTCTCCATCGCTCTCTCTCTCTCTCACACACTCCCTCTCTCCCTCAGTAACATCCACTCTCTCTATCTCTCTCTCTCTCACACACACACTCCCTCTCTCCCTCAGTAACATCACCCTCTCCATCTCTCTCTCTCTCTCACACACTCCCTCTCTCCCTCAGTAACATCACCCTCTCCATCTCTCTCTCTCACACACTCCCTCTCTCCCTCAGTAACATCACCCTCTCCATCTCTCTCTCTATCTCTCACACTCCTCTCTCCTCAGTAACATCACCCTCTCCATCTCTCTCTCTCTCACTCTCACACACTCCTCTCTCCCTCAGTAACGTCACCCTCTCCATCTCTCTCTCCACACACTCCCTCTCTCCCTCAGTAACGTCACCCTCTCCATCTCTCTCTCTCTCTCACACACACACTCCGTCTCTCGCTCAGTAACATCACCCTCTCCATCTCTCTCTCACACACACACACTCCCTCTCTCCCTCAGTAACGTCACCCTCTCCATCTGTCTCTCTCTCTCACACACTCCCTCTCTCCCTCAGTAACATCACCCTTCTCCATCTCTCTCTCTCTCTCACACACTCTCCCTCTCCCCCTCAGTAACATCACCCTCTCCATCTCTCTCTCTCTCTCTCTCACACACTCCCTCTCTCCCTCAGTAACATCTCCCTCTCCATCTCTGTCTCACACACTCCCTCGCTCCCTCAGTAACATCACCCTCTCCATCTCTCTCTCTCTCTCTCACACACTCTCTCTCTCCCTCAGTACATCACCCTCTCCACTCTCTCTCTCCTCACACACTCCCTCTCTCCCTCATAACATCACCCTCTCCATCTCTCTCTCTCTCTCACACACCTCCTCTCCCTCAGTAACATCACCCTCTCCATCTCTCTCTCTCTCTCACACACACTCCCTCTCTCCCTCAGTAACATCACCCTCTCCAGCTCTCTCTCTCTCTCACACACACACACTCCCCTCTCCCCTCAGTAACATCACCCTCTCCATCTCTCTCTCTCTCACACATTCCCTCTCTCCCTCAGTAACATCTCCCTCTCCATCTCTCTCTCTCTCTCACACACACACACTCCCTCTCTCCTCAGTAACATCACCCTCTCCATCTCTCTCTCTCTCTCTCACACACACTCCCTCTCTCCTCAGTAACATCACCCTCTCCATCTCTCTCTCTCTCTCACACACTCCCTCTCTCCCTCTACCCCTCTCCATCTCCCTCTCTCACACTCTCCCCTCTCTCCCTCAGTAACATCACCCTCTCCATCTCTCTCTCTCTCTCTCACACACTCCCTCTCTCCCTCAGTAACATCTCCCTCTCCATCTCTCTCTCTCTCACACTCTCCCTCTCTCCCTCAGTAACATCACCCTCTCCATCTCTCTCTCTCTCTCTCACACACTCCCTCTCTCCCTCAGTAACATCGCCCTCTCCATCTCTCTCTCTCTCTCTCACACACACTCCCTCTCTCCCTCAGTAACATCACCCTCTCCATCTCTCTCTCTCTCTCTCACACACTCCCTCTCTCCTCAGTAACATCAATCTCTATATCTCTCTCTCTATCTCTCACACACTCCCTCTCTCCCTCAGTAACATCACCCTCTCCATCTCTCTCCCACTCTCACACACTCCCTCTCTCCCTCAGTAATATCTCCATCTCCATCTCTCTCTCTCTCTCACACACACCACTCCCTCTCTCCCTCAGTAACATCACCCTCTCCATCTCTCTCTCTCACACACTCCCTCTCTCCCTCAGTAACATCACCCTCTCCATCTCTCTCTCTATCTCTCACACACTCCCTCTCTCCCTCAGTAACATCACCCTCTCCATCTCTCTCCCTCTCTCACACACTCCTCTCTCCCTCAGTAACATCTCCCTCTCCATCTCTCTCTCTCTCTCACACACAATCCCTCTCTCCCTCAGAAACATCACCCTCTCCATCTCTCTCTCTCACACACTCCCTCTCTCCCTCAGTAACATCACCCTCTCCATCTCTCTCTCTCACACTCTCCCTCTCTCCCTCAGTAACATCTCCCTCTCCATCTCTCTCTCTCCCTCACACACTCCCTCTCTCCCTCAGTAACATCACCCTCTCCATCTCTCTCTCTCTCTCTCACACACTCCCCCTCTCTCCCTCAGTAACATCACCCTCTCCATCTCTCTCTCTCTCTCACACACTCCCTCTCTCCCTCAGTAACATCACCCTCTCCATCTCTCTCTCTCTCTCTCACACACACTCCCTCTCTCCCTCAGTAACATCACCCTCTCCAGCTCTCTCTCTCTCTCACACACACACACTCCCTCTCTCCCTCAGTAACATCACCCTCTCCACTCCTCTCTCCTCCACACATTCCCTCTCTCCCTCAGTAACACCCCCCACTCTCCTCTCTCTCACACTCACACACTCCCTCTCTCCTCTCACTCTCCCACTCACACACACTCCCTCCTCCCTCAGTAACATCACCCTCTCCATCTCTCTCTCTCTCTCACACACTCCCTCTCTCCCTCAGTAACATCACCCTCTCCATCTCTCTCTCTCTCTCTCACACACACTCCCTCTCTCTCTCAGTAACATCACCCTCTCCAGCTCTCTCTCTCTCTCTCACACACACACACTCCCTCTCTCCCTCAGTAACATCACCCTCTCCATCTCTCTCTCTCTATCTCACACATTCCCTCTCTCCCTCAGTAACATCTCCCTCTCCATCTCTCTCTCTCTCACACACACCACCTCCCTCTCCCTCAGTAACATCACCCTCTCCATCTCTCTCTCTCTCTCACACACACTCCCTCTCTCCCTCAGTAACATCACCCTCTCCATCTCTCTCTCTCTCACACACTCCCTCTCTCCCTCAGTAACATCTCCCTCTCCATCTCCCTCTCTCTCACACTCTCCCTCTCTCCCTCAGTAACATCACCCTCTCCATCTCTCTCTCTCTCTCTCACACACTCCCTCTCTCCCTCAGTAACATCTCCCTCTCCATCTCTCTCTCTCTCACACTCTCCCTCTCTCCCTCAGTAACATCACCCTCTCCATCTCTCTCTCTCTCTCTCACACACTCCCTCTCTCCCTCAGTAACATCGCCCTCTCCATCTCTCTCTCTCTCTCTCACACACACTCCCTCTCTCCCTCAGTAACATCACCCTCTCCATCTCTCTCTCTCTCTCTCACACACTCCCTCTCTCCCTCAGTAACATCACCCTCTATATCTCTCTCTCTATCTCTCACACACTCCCTCTCTCCCTCAGTAACATCACCCTCTCCATCTATCTCCACTCTCACACACTCCCTCTCTCCCTCAGTAACATCTCCATCTCCATCTCTCTCTCTCTCTCACACACACACTCCCTCTCCCCTCAGTAACATCACCCTCTCCATCTCTCTCTCTCACACACTCCCTCTCTCCCTCAGTAACATCACCCTCTCCATCTCTCTCTCTATCTCTCACACACTCCCTCTCTCCCTCAGTAACATCACCCTCTCCATCTCTCTCCCTCTCTCACACACTCCCTCTCTCCCTCAGTAACATCTCCCTCTCCATCTCTCTCTCTCTCTCACACACACTCCCCTCTCCCTCAGAAACATCACCCTCTCCATCTCTCTCTCTCACACACTCCCTCTCTCCCTCAGTAACATCACCCTCTCCATCTCTCTCTCTCACACCTCCCTCTCTCCCTCAGTAACATCTCCTCTCCATCTCTCTCTCTCCCTCACACACTCCCTCTCTCCCTCAGTAACATCACCCTCTCCATCTCTCTCTCTCTCTCTCACACACTCCCCCTCTCTCCTCAGTAACATCACCCTCTCCATCTCTCTCTCTCTCTCACACACTCCCTCACTCCCTCAGTAACTTCACCCTCTCCATCTCTCTCTCTCTCTCACACACTCCCTCTCTCCCTCAGTAACTTCACCCTCTCCATCTCTCTCTCTCTCACACACTCCCTCTCTCCCTCAGTAACATCCCCCTCTCCATCTCTCTCTCTCTCTCACACACTCCCTCTCTCCCTCAGTAACATCACCCTCTCCATCTCTCTCTCTCTCTCACACACTCCCTCTCTCCCTCAGTAACATCACCCTCTCCATCTCTCTCTCTCTCTCACACACACTCCCTCTCTCCTCAGTAACATCACCCTCTCCATCTCTCTCTCTCACACACTCCCTCTCTCCCTCAGTAACATCACCCTCTCCATCTCTCTCTCTCTCTCACACACTCCCTCTCTCCCTCAGTAACATCACCCTCTCCATCTCTCTCTCTCTCACACACACTCCCTCTCTCCCTCAGTAACATCACCCTCTCCATCTCTCTCTCTCTCTCACACACTCCCTCTCTCCCTCAGTAACATCACCCTCTCCATCTCTCTCTCTCTCACACACACTCCCTCTCTCCCTCAGTAACATCACCCTCTCCATCTCTCTCTCTCTCACACACACTCCCTCTCTCCCTCAGTAACATCACCCTCTCCATCTCTCTCTCTCACTCACACACTCCCTCTCTCCCTCAGTAACATCACCCTCTCTCTCTCTCTCTCTCTCACACACTCCCTCTCTCCCTCAGTAACATCACCCTCTCCATCTCTCTCTCTCTCTCTCACACACTCCCTCTCTCCCTCAGTAACATCACCCTCTCTCTCTCTCTCTCTCACACACTCCCTCTCTCCCTCAGTAATATCACCCTCTCCATCTCTCTTTCTCTCTCTCACACACTCCCTCTCTCCCTCAGTAACATCACCCTCTCCATCTCTCCCTCTCTCTCACACACTCCCTCTCTCCCTCAGTAACATCACCCCTCTCCATCTCTCTCTCACACACTCCCTCTCTCCCTCAGTAACATCACCCTCTCCATCTCTCTCTCTCTCACACACACTCCCTCTCTCCCTCAGTACATCACCCTCTCCATCTCTGTCTCTCACACACTCCCTCTCTCCCTCAGTAACATCACCCCCTCCAGCTCTCTCTCTCCCTCTCTCACACACTCCCTCTCTCCCTCAGTAACATCACCCTCTCCATCTCTCTCTCTCTCTCACACACTCCCTCTCTCCCTCAGTAACATCACCCCTCCAGCTCTCTCTCCCCCTCTCTCACACACTCCCTCTCTCCCTCAGTAACTTCACCCTCTCCATCTCTCCCTCTCTCTCTCACACACTCCCTCTCTCCCTCAGTAACATCACCCTCTCCATCTCTCTCTCTCTCTCACACACACTCCCTCTCTCCCTCAGTAACATCACCCTCTCCATCTCTCTCTCTCACACACTCCCTCTCTCCTCAGTAACATCACCCTCTCCATCTCTCTCTCTCTCTCACACACTCCCTCTCTCCTCAGTAACATCACCCTCTCCATCTCTCTCTCTCTCACACACCTCCCTCTCTCCCTCAGTACATCACCCTCTCCATCTCTCTCTCTCTCTCACACACTCCCTCTCTCCCTCAGTAACATCACCCTCTCCATCTCTCTCTCTCTCACACACCTCCCTCTCTCCCTCAGTAACATCACCCTCTCCATCTCTCTCTCTCTCTCACACACTCCCTCTCTCCCTCAGTAACATCACCCTCTCCATCTCTCTCTCTCACTCACACTCCCTCTCTCCCTCAGTAACATCACCCTCTCCTCTCTCTCTCTCTCACACACTCCCTCTCTCCCTCAGTAACATCACCCTCTCCATCTCTCTCTCTCTCTCTCACACACTCCCTCTCTCCCTCAGTAACATCACCCTCTCTCTCTCTCACACACACCCTCTCTCCTCAGTAATATCACCCTCCATCTCTCTTCTCTCTCTCACACACTCCCTCTCTCCCTCAGTAACATCACCCTCTCCATCTCTCCTCTCTCTCACACACTCCCTCTCCCCTCAGTAACATCACCCTCTCCATCTCTCTCACACACTCCCTCTCTCCCTCAGTAACATTACCCTCTCCATCTCTCTCTCTCTCACACACACTCCCTCTCTCCCTCAGTACATCACCCTCTCCATCTCTCTCTCTCACACACTCCCTCTCTCCCTCAGTAACATCACCCCTCTCCATCTCTCTCTCCCTCTCTCACACACTCCCTCTCTCCCTCAGTAACATCACCCTCTCCATCTCTCTCTCTCTCTCTCACACACTCCCTCTCTCCCTCAGTAACATCACCCCCTCCAGCTCTCTCTCCCCTCTCTCACACTCCCTCTCTCCTCAGTAACATCACCCTCTCCATCTCTCCCTCTCCTCTCTCACTCAGTACATCACCCTCTCCCTCTCTCTCTCTCTCAAACACTCCCTCTTCCCTCAGTAATCCCCTCCATCTCTCTCTGTCTCTCACACCTCCCTCTCTCCCTCAGTAACATCTCCCTCTCCATCTCTCTCTCTCTCTCTCCCACACACTCCCTCTCTCCCTCAGTAACATCACCCTCTCCATCTCTCTCTCTCACACACTCCCTCTCTCCCTCAGTAACTCACCCTCTCCATCTCTCTCTCTCTCACTCACACTCCCGTCTCTCCCTCAGTAACATCACCCTCTCCATCTCTCTCTCTCTCTCACACACTCCCTCTCTCCCTCAGTAACATCACCCTCTCCTATCTCTCTCTCTCTCTCACACACTCCCTCTCCCCTCAGTAACATCACCCTCTCCATCTCTCTCCACTCTCACACACTCCCTCTCTCCCTCAGTAACATCACCCTCTCCATCTCTCTCTCTCACACACTCCCCTCTCCCTCAGTAACATCACCCTCTCCATCTCTCTCTCTCTCTCACACACTCCCTCTCTCCTCAGTAACATCACCCTCTCCATCTCTCTCCCTCTCCTCACACACTCCCTCTCTCCCTCAGTAACATCTCCCTCTCCATCTCTCTCTCTCTCTCACACACACTCCCTCTCTCCCTCAGAAACATCACCCTCTCCATCTCTCTCCTCACACACACTCCCTCTCTCCCTCAGTAACATCACCCTCTCCATCTCTCTCTCTCACACACTCCCTCTCTCCCTCAGTAACAGCTCCCTCTCCATCTCTCTCTCTCTCCACACACCTCCCTCTCTCCTCAGTAACATCACCCTCTCCATCTCCTCTCTCTCTCTCACACACTCCCCCTCTCTCCCTCAGTAACATCACCCTCTCCATCTCTCTCTCTCTCTCACACACTCCCTCACTCCTCAGTAACTTCACCCTCTCCATCTCTCTCTCTCTCTCTCACACACTCCCTCTCTCCCCTCAGTAACATCACCCTCTCCATCTCTCTCTCTCTCTCACACACTCCCTCTCTCCCTCAGTAACATCACCCTCTCCATCTCTCTCTCTCACACACTCCCTCACTCCCTCAGTAACATCACCCTCTCCATCTCTCTCTCTCTCTCTCACACACTCCCTCTCTCCCTCAGTAACATCACCCTCTCCATCTCACTTTCTCACACTCACACACTCCCTCTCTCCCTCAGTAACATCACCCTCTCCATCTCTCTCTCTCACACACTCCCTCTCTCCCTCAGTAACATCAGCCCCTCCATCTCTCCATCTCTCTCTCTCACACACTCCCTCTCTCCCTCAGTAACCTCACCCTCTCCATCTCTCTCTCTCTCACACACACTCACTCTCTCCCTCAGTAACATCACCCTCTCCATCTCTCTCTCTCTCTCACACACACTCCCTCTCTCCTCAGTAACATCACCCTCTCCATCTCTCTCTCTCACACACTCCCTCTCTCCCTCAGTAACATCACCCTCTCCATCTCTCTCTCTCTATCTCTCACACACTCCCTCTCTCCCTCAGTAACATCAACCTCTCCATCTCTCTCTCTCTCTCTCGCACACACTCCCTCTCTCCCTCAGTAACATCACCCTCTCCATCTCTCTCTCTCTCTCTCACACACTCCCTCTCTCCCTCAGTAACATCACTCTCTCTATCTCTCTCTCTCTCACACACACACTCCCTCTCTCCCTCAGTAACATCACCCTCTCCATCTCTCTCTCTCTCTCTCACACACTCCCTCTCTCCCTCAGTAACATCACCCTCTCCATCACTCTCTCTCTCTCACACACACACTCTCTCTCTCCCTCAGTAACATCACCCTCTCCATCTCTCTCTCTCTCTCTCACACACTCCCTCTCTCCCTCAGGAACATCTCCCTCTCCATCTCTCTCTCTCTCTCACACATTCCCTCTCTCCCTCAGTAACGTCACCCTCTCCATCTCTCTCTCTCTCACACACACACACTCCCTCTCTCCCTCAGTAACATCACCCTCTCCATCTCTCTCTCTCTCTCTCACACACTCTCCCTCTCTCCCTCAGTAACATCACCCTCTCCATCTCTTTCTCTCTCTCTCTCACACACTCCCTCTCTCCCTCAGTAACATCTCCCTCTCCATCTCTCTCTCTCTCACACACTCCCTCGCTCCCTCAGTAACATCACCCTCTCCATCTCTCTCTCTCTCTCACACACTCCCACTCTCCCTCAGTAACATCTCCCTCTCTATCTCTCTCTCTCTCACACACTCCCTCTCTCCCTCAGTAACATCACCCTCTCCATCTCTCTCTCTCTCTCACACACTCCCTCTCTCCCTCAGTAACGTCACCCTCTCCATCTCTCTCTCTCTCTCTCACACACTCTCTCTCTCCCTCAGTAACATCACCCTCTCCATCTCTCTCTCTCTCTCTCACACACACTCCCTCTCTCCCTCAGTAACATCACCCTCTCCATCTCTCTCTCTCTCTCTCTCACACACTCCCTCTCTCCCTCAGTAACATCACCCTCTCCATCTCTCTCTCTCTCTCACACACACACTCCCTCTCTCTCAGTAACATCACCCTCTCCATCTCTCTCTCTCTCTCACACACTCCCTCTCTCCCTCAGTAACATCACCCTCTCCATCTCTCTCTCTCTCTCACACACTCCCTCTCTCCCTCAGTAACATCACCCTCTCCATCTCTCTCTCTCACACACTCCCTCTCTCCCTCAGTAACATCACCCTCTCCATCACTCTCTCTCTCTCACACACTCCCTCTCTCCCTCAGTAACATCACCCTCTCCATCTCTCTCTCTATCTCTCACACACTCCCTCTCTCCTTCAGTAACATCACCCTCTCCATCTCACTCTCTCTCACACACTCCCTCTCTCCCTCAGTAACATCACCCTCTCCATCTCTCTCTCTCTCACACACACACTCCCTCTCTCCCTCAGTAACATCACCCTCTCCATCTCTCTCTCTCTCTCACACACTCCCTCTCTCTCTCAGTAACATCACCCTCTCCATCTCTCTCTCTTACACACACTCCCTCGCTCCCTCAGTAACGTTACCCTCTCCATCTCTCTCTCTCTCACACACACACTCTCTCTCTCCCTCAGTAACATCACCCTCTCCATCTCTCTCTCTCTCTCTCACACACTCTCTCTCTCCCTCAGTAACATCACCCTCTCCATCTCTCTCTCTCTCTCTCACACACTCCCTCTCTCCCTCAGTAACATCACCCTCTCCATCTCTCTCTCTCACACACTCCCTCACTCCCTCAGTAACATCACCCTCTCCATCTCTCTCTCTCTCTCTCACACACTCCCTCTCTCCCTCAGTAACATCACCCTCTCCATCTCTCTCTCTCTCTCACACACACTCCCTCTCTCCCTCAGTAACATCACCCTCTCCATCTCTCTCTCTCACACACTCCCTCTCTCCCTCAGTAACATCACCCCCTCCATCTCTCCATCTCTCTCTCTCACACACTCCCTCTCTCCCTCAGTAACATCACCCTCTCCATCTCTCTCTCTCTCACACACACTCACTCTCTCCCTCAGTGACATCACCCTCTCCATCTCTCTCTCTCTCTCTCACACACTCCCTCTCTCCCTCAGTAACGAATCCCTCTCCATCTCTCTCTCTCTCACACATTCCCTCTCTCCCTCAGTAACATCACCCTCTCCATCTCTCTCTCTCTCTCTCACACACTCCCTCTCTCCCTCAGTAACATCACCCTCTCCATCTCTCTCTCTCTCTCACACACACTCCCTCTCTCCCTCAGTAACATCACCCTCTCCATCTCTCTCTCTCACACACTCCCTCTCTCCCTCAGTAACATCACCCTCTCCATCTCTCTCTCTCTATCTCTCACACACTCCCTCTCTCCCTCAGTAACATCAACCTCTCCATCTCTCTCTCTCTCTCTCGCACACACTCCCTCTCTCCCTCAGTAACATCACCCTCTCCATCTCTCTCTCTCTCTCTCACACACTCCCTCTCTCCCTCAGTAACATCACTCTCTCTATCTCTCTCTCTCTCACACACACACTCCCTCTCTCCCTCAGTAACACCACCCTCTCCATCTCTCTCTCTCTCTCTCACACACTCCCTCTCTCCCTCAGTAACATCACCCTCTCCATCACTCTCTCTCTCTCACACACACACTCTCTCTCTCCCTCAGTAACATCACCCTCTCCATCTCTCTCTCTCTCTCTCACACACTCCCTCTCTCCCTCAGGAACATCTCCCTCTCCATCTCTCTCTCTCTCTCACACATTCCCTCTCTCCCTCAGTAACGTCACCCTCTCCATCTCTCTCTCCCTCACACACACACACTCCCTCTCTCCCTCAGTAACATCACCCTCTCCATCTCTCTCTCACACACACACACTCCCTCTCTCCCTCAGTAACGTCACCCTCTCCATCTCTCTCTCTCTCTCACACACTCCCTCTCTCCCTCAGTAACATCACCCTCTCCATCTCTCTCTCTCTCTCTCACACACTCTCCCTCTCTCCCTCAGTAACATCACCCTCTCCATCTCTTTCTCTCTCTCTCTCACACACTCCCTCTCTCCCTCAGTAACATCTCCCTCTCCATCTCTCTCTCTCTCACACACTCCCTCGCTCCCTCAGTAACATCACCCTCTCCATCTCTCTCTCTCTCTCTCACACACTCCCACTCTCCCTCAGTAACATCTCCCTCTCTATCTCTCTCTCTCTCACACACTCCCTCTCTCCCTCAGTAACATCACCCTCTCCATCTCTCTCTCTCTCTCACACACTCCCTCTCTCCCTCAGTAACGTCACCCTCTCCATCTCTCTCTCTCTCTCTCACACACTCTCTCTCTCCCTCAGTAACATCACCCTCTCCATCTCTCTCTCTCTCTCTCACACACACTCCCTCTCTCCCTCAGTAACATCACCCTCTCCATCTCTCTCTCTCTCTCTCTCACACACTCCCTCTCTCCCTCAGTAACATCACCCTCTCCATCTCTCTCTCTCTCTCTCACACACACTCCCTCTCTCTCAGTAACATCACCCTCTCCATCTCTCTCTCTCTCTCACACACTCCCTCTCTCCCTCAGTAACATCACCCTCTCCATCTCTCTCTCTCTCTCACACACTCCCTCTCTCCCTCAGTAACATCACCCTCTCCATCTCTCTCTCTCACACACTCCCTCTCTCCCTCAGTAACATCACCCTCTCCATCACTCTCTCTGTCTCACACACTCCCTCTCTCCCTCAGTAACATCACCCTCTCCATCTCTCTCTCTCTATCTCTCACACACTCCCTCTCTCCTTCAGTAACATCACCCTCTCCATCTCACTCTCTCTCACACACTCCCTCTCTCCCTCAGTAACATCACCCTCTCCATCTCTCTCTCTCTCACACACACACTCCCTCTCTCCCTCAGTAACATCACCCTCTCCATCTCTCTCTCTATCACACACACTCCCTCTCTCTCTCAGTAACATCACCCTCTCCATCTCTCTCTCTTACACACACTCCCTCGCTCCCTCAGTAACGTTACCCTCTCCATCTCTCTCTCTCTCACACACACACTCTCTCTCTCCCTCAGTAACATCACCCTCTCCATCTCTCTCTCTCTCTCTCACCCACTCCCTCTCTCCCTCAGTAACGTCACCCTCTCCATCTCTCTCTCTCACACACTCCCTCTCTCCCTCAGTAACGTCACCCTCTCCATCTCTCTCTCTCTCACACACACCAACTCCCTCTCTCCCTCAGTAACATCACCCTCTCCATCTCTCTCTCACACACACACACTCCCTCTCTCCCTCAGTAACGTCACCCTCTCCATCTCTCTCTCTCTCTCACACACTCCCTCTCTCCCTCAGTAACATCACCCTCTCCATCTCTCTCTCTCTCTCTCACACACTCTCCCTCTCTCCCTCAGTAACATCACCCTCTCCATCTCTCTCTCTCTCTCTCACACACTCCCTCTCTCCCTCAGTAACATCACCCTCTCCATCTCTCTCTCTATCTCTCACACACTCCCTCGCTCCCTCAGTAACATCACCCTCTCCATCTCTCTCCCTCTCTCACACACTCCCTCTCTCCCTCAGTAACATCTCCCTCTCCATCTCTCTCTCTCTCTCACACACACTCCCTCTCTCCCTCAGAAACATCACCCTCTCCATCTCTCTCTCTCACACACTCCCCCTCTCTCCCTCAGTAACATCACCCTCTCCATCTCTCTCTCTCTCTCACACACTCCCTCACTCCCTCAGTAACTTCACCCTCTCCATCTCTCTCTCTCTCTCACACACTCCCTCTCTCCCTCAGTAACTTCACCCTCTCCATCTCTCTCTCTCTCTCACACGCTCCCTCTCTCCCTCAGTAACATCCCCCTCTCCATCTCTCTCTCTCTCTCACACACTCCCTCTCTCCCTCAGTAACATCACCCTCTCCATCTCTCTCTCTCTCTCTCACACACTCCCTCTCTCCCTCAGTAACATCACCCTCTCCATCTCTCTCTCTCTCTCTCACACACACTCCCTCTCTCCCTCAGTAACATCACCCTCTCCATCTCTCTCTCTCACACACTCCCTCTCTCCCTCAGTAACATCACCCTCTCCATCTCTCTCTCTCTCTCACACACTCCCTCTCTCCCTCAGTAACATCACCCTCTCCATCTCTCTCTCTCTCACACACACTCCCTCTCTCCCTCAGTAACATCACCCTCTCCATCTCTCTCTCTCTCTCACACACTCCCTCTCTCCCTCAGTAACATCACCCTCTCCATCTCTCTCTCTCTCTCACACACTCCCTCTCTCCCTCAGTAACATCACCCTCTCCATCTCTCTCTCTCTCACACACACTCCCTCTCTCCCTCAGTAACATCACCCTCTCCATCTCTCTCTCTCACTCACACACTCCCTCTCTCCCTCAGTAACATCACCCTCTCTCTCTCTCTCTCTCTCACACACTCCCTCTCTCCCTCAGTAACATCACCCTCTCCATCTCTCTCTCTCTCTCTCACACACTCCCTCTCTCCCTCAGTAACATCACCCTCTCTCTCTCTCTCTCTCACACACTCCCTCTCTCCCTCAGTAATATCACCCTCTCCATCTCTCTTTCTCTCTCTCACACACTCCCTCTCTCCCTCAGTAACATCACCCTCTCCATCTCTCCCTCTCTCTCACACACACTCCCTCTCTCCCTCAGTACATCACCCTCTCCATCTCTCTCTCTCTCACACACACACTCCCTCTCTCCCTCAGTAACATCACCCTCTCCATCTCTCTCTTTCTCTCACACACTCCCTCTCTCTCTCAGTAACATCACCCTCTCCATCTCTCTCTCTTACACACACTCCCTCGCTCCCTCAGTAACGTTACCCTCTCCATCTCTCTCTCTCTCTCTCACACACTCCCTCTCTCCCTCAGTAACATCACCCTCTCCATCTCTCTCTCACACACACACACTCCCACTCTCCCTCAGTAACATCACCCTCTCCATCTCTCTCTCTCACACACTCCCTCTCTCCCTCAGTAACGTCACCCTCTCCATCTCTCTCTCTCTCACACACACACACTCCCTCTCTCCCTCAGTAACATCACCCTCTCCATCTCTCTCTCTCTCTCTCACACACTCTCCCTCTCTCCCTCAGTAACATCACCCTCTCCATCTCTCTCTCTCTCTCTCTCACACACTCCCTCTCTCCCTCAGTAACATCTCCCTCTCCATCTCTCTCTCTCTCTCACACACTCCCTCGCTCCCTCAGTAACATCACCCTCTCCATCTCTCTCTCTCTCTCACACACTCCCACTCTCCCTCAGTAACATCTCCCTCTCTATCTCTCTCTCTCTCTCACACACTCCCTCTCTCCCTCAGTAACATCACCCTCTCCATCTCTCTCTCTCTCTCACACACTCCGTCTCTCCCTCAGTAACGTCACCCTCTCCATCTCTCTCTCTCTCTCTCACTCACTCTCTCTCTCCCTCAGTAACATCACCCTCTCCATCTCTCTCTCTCTCACACACACTCCCTCTCTCCCTCAGTAACATCACCCTCTCCATCTCTCTCTCTCTCTCTCACACACACTCCCTCTCTCCGTCAGTAACATCACCCTCTCCATCTCTCTCTCTCTCTCTCACACACTCCCTCTCTCCCTCAGTAACTTCACCCTCTCCATCTCTCTCTCTCTCTCTCACACACACTCCCTCTCTCCCTCAGTAATATCACCCTCTCCAGCTCTCTCTCTCTCTCTCTCTCACACACACTCCCTCTCTCCCTCAGTAACATCACCCTCTCCATCTCTCTTTCTCTCTCTCACACATTCCCTCTCTCCCTCAGTAACATCTCCCTCTCCATCTCTCTCTCTCTCTCTCTCACACACTCCCTCTCTCCCTCAGTAACATCACGCTCTATATCTCTCTCTCTACCTCTCACACACTCCCTCTCTCCCTCAGTAACATCACCCTCTCCATCTCTCTCCCTCTCTCACACACTCCCTCTCTCCCTCAGTAACATCTCCATCTCCATCTCTCTCTCTCTCTCACACACACTCCCTCTCTCCCTCAGTAACATCACCCTCTCCATCTCTCTCTCTCACACACTCCCTCTCTCCCTCAGTAACATCACCCTCTCCATCTCTCTCTCTATCTCTCACACACTCCCTCTCTCCCTCAGTAACATCACCCTCTCCATCTCTCTCCCTCTCTCACACACTCCCTCTCTCCCTCAGTAACATCTCCCTCTCCATCTCTCTCTCTCTCTCACACACACTCCCTCTCTCCCTCAGTAACATCACCCTCTCCATCTCTCTCTCTCACACACTCCCTCTCTCCCTCAGTAACATCACCCTCTCCATCTCTCTCTCACACACACACACTCCCTCTCTCCCTCAGTAACGTCACCCTCTCCATCTCTCTCTCTCTCTCACACACTCCCTCTCTCCCTCAGTAACATCACCCTCTCCATCTCTCTCTCTCTCTCGCACACTCCCTCTCTCCCTCAGTAACATCACCCTCTCCATCTCTCTCGCTCTCTCACACTCCCTCTCTCCCTCAGTAACATCACCCTCTCCATCTCTCTCTCTCTCTCACACACACTCCCTCTCTCCATCAGTAACATCACCCTCTCCATCTCTCTCTCTATCTCTCACCCACACTCCCTCTCTCCCTCAGTAACATCACCCTCTCCATCTCTCTCTCTCTCTCACACACACTCCCTCTCTCCATCAGTAACATCACCCTCTCCATCTCTCTCTCTCTCTCTCTCACACACTCCCTCTCTCCCTCAGTAACATCACCCTCTCCATCACTCTCTCTCTCTCTCACACTCCCTCTCTCCCTCAGTAACATCACCCTCTCCATCTCTCTCTCTCACACACTCCCTCTCTCCCTCAGTAACATCACCCACTCCATCTCTCTCTCTCTATCTCTCACACACTCCCTCTCTCCCTCAGTAACATCACCCTCTCCATCTCTCTGTCTCTCTCTCGCACACACTCCCTCTCTCCCTCAGTAACATCACCCTCTCCATCTCTCTCTCTCTCTCTCTCACACACACTCCCTCTCTCCCTCAGTAACATCACCCTCTCCATCTCTCTCTCTCTCTCTCACACACTCCCTCTCTCCCTCAGTAACATCACCCTCTCCATCTCTCTCTCTCTCTCACACACTCCCTCTCTCCCTCAGTAACATCACCCTCTCCATCTCTCTCTCTCTCACACACACTCCCTCTCTCCCTCAGTAACATCACCCTCTCCATCTCTCTCTCTCTCTCTCACACACTCCCTCTCTCCCTCAGTAACATCACCCTCTCCATCTCTCTCTCTCTCTCACACACTCCCTCTCTCCCTCAGTAACATCACCCTCTCCATCTCTCTCTCTCTCTCTCACACACACTCCCTCTCTCCCTCAGTACATCACCCTCTCCATCTCTCTCTCTCTCACACACACTCCCTCTCTCCCTCAGTAACATCACCCTCTCCATCACTCTCTCTCTCTCTCACACTCCCTCTCTCCCTCAGTACATCACCCTCGCCATCTCTCTCTCTCTCTCACACACTCCCTCTCTCCCTCAGTAACATCACCCTCTCCATCTCTCTCTCTCTCTCTCACACACACTCCCTCTCTCCCTCAGTACATCACCCTCTCCATCTCTCTCTCTCTCTCACACACTCCCTCTCTCCCTCAGTAACATCACCCTCTATATCTCTCTCTCTATCTCTCACACACTCCCTCTCTCCCTCAGTAACATCACCCTCTCCATCTCTCTATCTATCTCTCACACTCCCTCTCTCCCTCAGTAACATCACCCTCTCCATCTCTGTCTCTCTCTCTCACACACTCCCTCTCTCCCTCAGTAACATCTCCCTCTCCATCTCTCTCTCTCTCTCTCTCACACACTCCCTCTCTCCCTCAGTAACATCGCCCTCTCCATCTCTCTGTCTCTCACACATTCCCTCTCTCCCTCAGTAACATCACCCTCTCCATCTCTCTCTCTCTCTCACACACTCCCTCTCTCCCTCAGTAACATCACCCTCTCCATCTCTCTCTCTATCTCTCACACACACACTCCCTCTCTCCCTCAGTAACATCACCCTCTCCATCTCTCTCTCTCTCTCACACACTCCCTCTCTCCCTCAGTAACATCACCCTCTCCATCTCTCTCTCTCTCTCACACACTCCCTCTCTCCCTCAGTAACATCACCCTCTCCATCTCTCTCTCTCTCTCACATATTCCCTCTCTCCCTCAGTAACATCACCCTCTCCATCTCTCTCTCTCTCACACACACACTCCCTCTCTCTCAGTAACATCACCCTCTCCATCTCACTTTCTCACACTCACACACTCCCTCTCTCCCTCAGTAACATCACCCTCTCCATCTCTCTCTCTCTCACACACACACTCCCTCTCTCTCAGTAACATCACCCTCTCCATCTCACTTTCTCACACTCACACACTCCCTCTCTCCCTCAGTAACATCACTCTCTCCATCTCTCTCTCTCTCACACACTCCCTCTCTCCCTCAGTAACATCACCCTCTCCATCTCTCTCTCTCTCTCACACACTCCCTCTCTCCCTCAGTAACATCACCCTCTCCATCTCTCACTCTCTCTCTCTCACACATTCCCTCTCTCCCTCAGTAACATCACCCTCTCCATCTCTCTCTCTCTCTCACACACTCCCTCTCTCCCTCAGTAACATCACCCTCTCCATCTCTCTCTCTCTCACACACACACTCCCTCTCTCCCTCAGTAACATCACTCTCTCCATCTCTCTCTATCTCTCACACACTCCCTCTCTCCCTCAGTAACATCACCCTCTCCATCTCTCTCTCTCTCTCTCCCTCACACACTCCCTCTCTCCCTCAGTAACATCACCCTTTCCATCTCTCTCTCTCTCTCACACACACACTCCCTCTCTCCCTCAGTAACATCACCCTTTCCATCTCTCTCTCTCTCTCACACACACTCCCTCTCTCCCTCAGTAACATCACCCTCTCCATCTCTCTCTCTCTCTCACACACTCCCTCTCTCCCTCAGTAACGTCACCCTCTCCATCTCTCTCTCTCTCTCACACACTCTCTCTCTCCCTCAGTAACATCACCCTCTCCATCTCTCTCTCTCTCTCACACACTCCCTCTCTCCCTCAGTAACATCTCCCTCTCCATCTCTCTCTCTCTCACACACACTCCCTCTCTCCCTCAGTAACATCACCCTCTCCATCTCTCTCTCTCTCTCTCACACACTCCCTCTCTCCCTCAGTAACATCACCCTCTCTCTCTCTCTCTCTCTCACACACTCCCTCTCTCCCTCAGTAACATCACCCTCTCCATCTCTCTCTCTCTCTCTCACACACTCCCTCTCTCCCTCAGTAACATCACCCTCTCTCTCTCTCTCTCTCACACACTCCCTCGCTCCCTCAGTAATATCACCCTCTCCATCTCTCTTTCTCTCTCTCACACACTCCCTCTCTCCCTCAGTAACATCACCCTCTCCATCTCTCCCTCTCTCTCACACACTCCCTCTCTCCCTCAGTAACATCACCCCCTCCAGCTCTCTCTCACACACTCCCTCTCTCCCTCAGTAACATCACCCTCTCCATCTCTCTCTCTCTCACACACACTCCCTCTCTCCCTCAGTACATCACCCTCTCCATCTCTCTCTCTCACACACTCCCTCTCTCCCTCAGTAACATCACCCCCTCCAGCTCTCTCTCTCCCTCTCTCACACACTCCCTCTCTCCCTCAGTAACATCACCCTCTCCATCTCTCTCTCTCTCTCACACACTCCCTCTCTCCCTCAGTAACATCACCCCCTCCAGCTCTCTCTCCCCCTTCTCTCCCCCTCTCTCACACACTCCCTCTCTCCCTCAGTAACTTCACCCTCTCCATCTCTCCCTCTCTCTCTCACACACTCCCTCTCTCCCTCAGTAACATCACCCTCTCCATCTCTCTCTCTCTCACACACACTCCCTCTCTCCCTCAGTAACATCACCCTCTCCATCTCTCTCTCTGTCTCTCACACACTCCCTCTCTCCCTCAGTAACATCTCCCTCTCCATCTCTCTCTCTCTCTCTCTCACACACTCCCTCTCTCCCTCAGTAACATCACCCTCTCCATCTCTCTCTCTCTCTAACACACTCCCTCTCTCCCTCAGTAACATCACCCTCTCCATCTCTCTCTCTCTCACACACACTCCCTCTCTCTCCCTCAGTAACGTCACCCTCTCCATCTCTCTCTCTCTCTCTCTCTCACACACTCCCTCTCTCCCTCAGTAACATCACCCTCTATATCTCTCTCTCTATCTCTCACACACTCCCTCTCTCCCTCAGTAACATCACCCTCTCCATCTCTCTCCCACTCTCACACACTCCCTCTCTCCCTCTGTAACATCTCCATCTCCATCTCTCTCTCTCTCTCTCACACACACTCCCTCTCTCCCTCAGTAACATCACCCTCTCCATCTCTCTCTCTCACACACTCCCTCTCTCCCTCAGTAACATCACCCTCTCCATCTCTCTCTCTATCTCTCACACACTCCCTCTCTCCCTCAGTAACATCACCCTCTCCATCTCTCTCCCTCTCTCACACACTCCCTCTCTCCCTCAGTAACATCTCCCTCTCCATCTCTCTCTCTCTCTCACACACACTCCCTCTCTCCCTCAGAAACATCACCCTCTCCATCTCTCTCTCTCACACACTCCCTCTCTCCCTCAGTAACATCACCCTCTCCATCTCTCTCTCTCACACTCTCCCTCTCTCCCTCAGTAACATCTCCCTCTCCATCTCTCTCTCTCTCCCTCACACACTCCCTCTCTCCCTCAGTAACATCACCCTCTCCATCTCTCTCTCTCTCTCTCACACTCCCCCTCTCTCCCTCAGTAACATCACCCTCTCCATCTCTCTCTCTCTCTCACACACTCCCTCACTCCCTCAGTAACTTCACCCTCTCCATCTCTCTCTCTCTCTCACACACTCCCACTCTCCCTCAGTAACTTCACCCTCTCCATCTCTCTCTCTCTCTCACACACTCCCTCTCTCCCTCAGTAACATCCCCCCCTCCATCTCTCTCTCTCTCTCACACACTCCCTCTCTCCCTCAGTAACATCACCCTCTCCATCTCTCTCTCTCACACACTCCCTCACTCCCTCAGTAACATCACCCTCTCCATCTCTCTCTCTCTCTCTCACACACTCCCTCTCTCCCTCAGTAACATCACCCTCTCCATCTCTCTCTGTCTCTCACACACACTCCCTCTCTCCCTCAGTAACATCACCCTCTCCATCTCTCTCTCTCACACACTCCCCTCTCTCCCTCAGTAACATCACCCCCTCCATCTCTCCCTCTCTCTCTCTCACACACTCGCTCTCTCCCTCAGTAACATCACCCTCTCCATCTCTCTCTCTCTCACACACACTCACTCTCTCCCTCAGTGACATCACCCTCTCCATCTCTCTCTCTCTCTCTCACACACTCCCTCTCTCCCTCAGTAACGAATCCCTCTCCATCTCTAAGTCTCTCACACATTCCCTCTCTCCCTCAGTAACATCACCCTCTCCATCTCTCTCTCTCTCTCTCACACACTCCCTTTCTCCCTCAGTAACATCACCCTCTCCATCTCTCTCTCTCTCTCACACACACTCCCTCTCTCCCTCAGTAACATCACCCTCTCCATCTCTCTCTCTCACACACTCCCTCTCTCCCTCAGTAACATCACCCTCTCCATCTCTCTCTCTCTATCTCTCACACACTCCCTCTCTCCCTCAGTAACATCACCCTCTCCATCTCTCTCTCTCTCTCTCGCACACACTCCCTCTCTCCCTCAGTAACATCACCCTCTCCATCGCTCTCTCTCTCTCTCACACACTCCCTCTCTCCCTCAGTAACATCACTCTCTCTATCTCTCTCTCTCTCACACACACACTCCCTCTCTCCCTCAGTAACATCACCCTCTCCATCTCTCTCTCTCTCTCTCACACACTCCCTCTCTCCCTCAGTAACATCACCCTCTCCATCTCTCTCTCTCTCTCACACACTCCCTCTCTCCCTCAGTAACATCACCCTCTCCATCTCTCTCTCTCTATCTCTCACACACTCCCTCTCTCCCTCAGTAACATCACCCTCTCCATCTCTCTCTCTCTCTCTCTCACACACTCCCTCTCTCCCTCAGTAACGTCACCCTCTCCATCTCTCTCTCCCACACACTCCCTCTCTCCCTCAGTAACGTCACCCTCTCCATCTCTCTCTCTCTCTCACACACACACTCCGTCTCTCCCTCAGTAACATCACCCTCTCCATCTCTCTCTCACACACACACACTCCCTCTCTCCCTCAGTAACGTCACCCTCTCCATCTCTCTCTCTCTCTCACACACTCCCTCTCTCCCTCAGTAACATCACCCTCTCCATCTCTCTCTCTCTCTCTCACACACTCTCCCTCTCCCCCTCAGTAACATCACCCTCTCCATCTCTCTCTCTCTCTCTCTCACACACTCCCTCTCTCCCTCAGTAACATCTCCCTCTCCATCTCTGTCTCACACACTCCCTCGCTCCCTCAATAACATCACCCTCTCCATCTCTCTCTCTCTCTCTCACACACTCTCTCTCTCCCTCAGTAACATCACCCTCTCCATCTCTCTCTCTCTCTCACACACTCCCTCTCTCCCTCAGTAACATCACCCTCTCCATCTCTCTCCCTCTCTCACACACTCCCTCTCTCCCTCAGTAACATCACCCTCTCCATCTCTCTCTCTCTCTCTCACACACACTCCCTCTCTCCCTCAGTAACATCACCCTCTCCAGCTCTCTCTCTCTCTCTCACACACACACACTCCCTCTCTCCCTCAGTAACATCACCCTCTCCATCTCTCTCTCTCTCACACATTCCCTCTCTCCCTCAGTAACATCTCCCTCTCCATCTCTCTCTCTCTCTCACACACACACACTCCCTCTCTCCCTCAGTAACATCACCCTCTCCATCTCTCTCTCTCTCTCTCACACACACTCCCTCTCTCCCTCAGTAACATCACCCTCTCCATCTCTCTCTCTCTCTCACACACTCCCTCTCTCCCTCAGTAACATCTCCCTCTCCATCTCTCTCTCTCTCACACTCTCCCTCTCTCCCTCAGTAACATCACCCTCTCCATCTCTCTCTCTCTCTCTCACACACTCCCTCTCTCCCTCAGTAACATCTCCCTCTCCATCTCTCTCTCTCTCACACTCTCCCTCTCTCCCTCAGTAACATCACCCTCTCCATCTCTCTCTCTCTCTCTCACACACTCCCTCTCTCCCTCAGTAACATCGCCCTCTCCATCTCTCTCTCTCTCTCTCACACACACTCCCTCTCTCCCTCAGTAACATCACCCTCTCCATCTCTCTCTCTCTCTCTCACACACTCCCTCTCTCCCTCAGTAACATCAATCTCTATATCTCTCTCTCTATCTCTCACACACTCCCTCTCTCCCTCAGTAACATCACCCTCTCCATCTCTCTCCCACTCTCACACACTCCCTCTCTCCCTCAGTAATATCTCCATCTCCATCTCTCTCTCTCTCACACACACACTCCCTCTCTCCCTCAGTAACATCACCCTCTCCATCTCTCTCTCTCACACACTCCCTCTCTCCCTCAGTAACATCACCCTCTCCATCTCTCTCTCTATCTCTCACACACTCCCTCTCTCCCTCAGTAACATCACCCTCTCCATCTCTCTCCCTCTCTCACACACTCCCTCTCTCCCTCAGTAACATCTCCCTCTCCATCTCTCTCTCTCTCTCACACACAATCCCTCTCTCCCTCAGAAACATCACCCTCTCCATCTCTCTCTCTCACAAACTCCCTCTCTCCCTCAGTAACATCACCCTCTCCATCTCTCTCTCTCTCACACTCTCCCTCTCTCCCTCAGTAACATCTCCCTCTCCATCTCTCTCTCTCTCCCTCACACACTCCCTCTCTCCCTCAGTAACATCACCCTCTCCATCTCTCTCTCTCTCTCACACACTCCCTCTCTCCCTCAGTAACATCACCCTCTCCATCTCTCTCTCTCTCTCTCACACACACTCCCTCTCTCCCTCAGTAACATCACCCTCTCCAGCTCTCTCTCTCTCTCTCACACACACACACTCCCTCTCTCCCTCAGTAACATCACCCTCTCCATCTCTCTCTCTCTCTCTCACACATTCCCTCTCTCCCTCAGTAACATCTCCCTCTCCATCTCTCTCTCTCTCACACACACACACTCCCTCTCTCCCTCAGTAACATCACCCTCTCCATCTCTCTCTCTCTCACACACACACACTCCCTCTCTCCCTCAGTAACATCACCCTCTCCATCTCTCTCTCTCTCACACACACTCCCTCTCTCCCTCAGTAACATCACCCTCTCCATCTCTCTCTCTCTCTCTCACACACACTCCCTCTCTCTCTCAGTAACATCACCCTCTCCAGCTCTCTCTCTCTCTCTCACACACACACACTCCCTCTCTCCCTCAGTAACATCACCCTCTCCATCTCTCTCTCTCTCTCTCACACATTCCCTCTCTCCCTCAGTAACATCTCCCTCTCCATCTCTCTCTCTCTCACACACACACACTCCCTCTCTCCCTCAGTAACATCACCTTCTCCATCTCTCTCTCTCTCTCTCACACACACTCCCTCTCTCCCTCAGTAACATCACCCTCTCCATCTCTCTCTCTCTCTCACACACTCCCTCTCTCCCTCAGTAGCATCTCCCTCTCCATCTCCCTCTCTCTCACACTCTCCCTCTCTCCCTCAGTAACATCACCCTCTCCATCTCTCTCTCTCTCTCTCACACACTCCCTCTCTCCCTCAGTAACATCTCCCTCTCCATCTCTCTCTCTCTCACACTCTCCCTCTCTCCCTCAGTAACATCACCCTCTCCATCTCTCTCTCTCTCTCTCACACACTCCCTCTCTCCCTCAGTAACATCGCCCTCTCCATCTCTCTCTCTCTCTCTCACACACACTCCCTCTCTCCCTCAGTAACATCACCCTCTCCATCTCTCTCTCTCTCTCTCACACACTCCCTCTCTCCCTCAGTAACATCACCCTCTATATCTCTCTCTCTATCTCTCACACACTCCCTCTCTCCCTCAGTAACATCACCCTCTCCATCTATCTCCCACTCTCACACACTCCCTCTCTCCCTCAGTAACATCTCCATCTCCATCTCTCTCTCTCTCACACACACACTCCCTCTCTCCCTCAGTAACATCACCCTCTCCATCTCTCTCTCTCACACACTCCCTCTCTCCCTCAGTAACATCACCCTCTCCATCTCTCTCTCTATCTCTCACACACTCCCTCTCTCCCTCAGTAACATCACCCTCTCCATCTCTCTCCCTCTCTCACACACTCCCTCTCTCCCTCAGTAACATCTCCCTCTCCATCTCTCTCTCTCTCTCACACACACTCCCTCTCTCCCTCAGAAACATCACCCTCTCCATCTCTCTCTCTCACACACTCCCTCTCTCCCTCAGTAACATCACCCTCTCCATCTCTCTCTCTCACACTCTCCCTCTCTCCCTCAGTAACATCTCCCTCTCCATCTCTCTCTCTCTCCCTCACACACTCCCTCTCTCCCTCAGTAACATCACCCTCTCCATCTCTCTCTCTCTCTCTCACACACTCCCCCTCTCTCCCTCAGTAACATCACCCTCTCCATCTCTCTCTCTCTCTCACACACTCCCTCACTCCCTCAGTAACTTCACCCTCTCCATCTCTCTCTCTCTCTCACACACTCCCTCTCTCCCTCAGTAACTTCACCCTCTCCATCTCTCTCTCTCTCTCACACACTCCCTCTCTCCCTCAGTAACATCCCCCTCTCCATCTCTCTCTCTCTCTCACACACTCCCTCTCTCCCTCAGTAACATCACCCTCTCCATCTCTCTCTCTCTCTCTCACACACTCCCTCTCTCCCTCAGTAACATCACCCTCTCCATCTCTCTCTCTCTCTCACACACACTCCCTCTCTCCCTCAGTAACATCACCCTCTCCATCTCTCTCTCTCACACACTCCCTCTCTCCCTCAGTAACATCACCCTCTCCATCTCTCTCTCTCTCTCACACACTCCCTCTCTCCCTCAGTAACATCACCCTCTCCATCTCTCTCTCTCTCACACACACTCCCTCTCTCCCTCAGTAACATCACCCTCTCCATCTCTCTCTCTCTCTCACACACTCCCTCTCTCCCTCAGTAACATCACCCTCTCCATCTCTCTCTCTCTCTCACACACTCCCTCTCTCCCTCAGTAACATCACCCTCTCCATCTCTCTCTCTCTCACACACACTCCCTCTCTCCCTCAGTAACATCACCCTCTCCATCTCTCTCTCTCACTCACACACTCCCTCTCTCCCTCAGTAACATCACCCTCTCTCTCTCTCTCTCTCTCACACACTCCCTCTCTCCCTCAGTAACATCACCCTCTCCATCTCTCTCTCTCTCTCTCACACACTCCCTCTCTCCCTCAGTAACATCACCCTCTCTCTCTCTCTCTCTCACACACTCCCTCTCTCCCTCACTAATATCACCCTCTCCATCTCTCTTTCTCTCTCTCACACACTCCCTCTCTCCCTCAGTAACATCACCCTCTCCATCTCTCCCTCTCTCTCACACACTCCCTCTCTCCCTCAGTAACATCACCCTCTCCATCTCTCTCTCACACACTCCCTCTCTCCCTCAGTAACATCACCCTCTCCATCTCTCTCTCTCTCACACACACTCCCTCTCTCCCTCAGTACATCACCCTCTCCATCTCTCTCTCTCACACACTCCCTCTCTCCCTCAGTAACATCACCCCCTCCAGCTCTCTCTCTCCCTCTCTCACACACTCCCTCTCTCCCTCAGTAACATCACCCTCTCCATCTCTCTCTCTCTCTCACACACTCCCTCTCTCCCTCAGTAACATCACCCCCTCCAGCTCTCTCTCCCCCTCTCTCACACACTCCCTCTCTCCCTCAGTAACTTCACCCTCTCCATCTCTCCCTCTCTCTCTCACACACTCCCTCTCTCCCTCAGTAACATCACCCTCTCCATCTCTCTCTCTCTCTCTCACACACACTCCCTCTCTCCCTCAGTAACATCACCCTCTCCATCTCTCTCTCTCACACACTCCCTCTCTCCCTCAGTAACATCACCCTCTCCATCTCTCTCTCTCTCTCACACACTCCCTCTCTCCCTCAGTAACATCACCCTCTCCATCTCTCTCTCTCTCACACACACTCCCTCTCTCCCTCAGTAACATCACCCTCTCCATCTCTCTCTCTCTCTCACACACTCCCTCTCTCCCTCAGTAACATCACCCTCTCCATCTCTCTCTCTCTCTCACACACTCCCTCTCTCCCTCAGTAACATCACCCTCTCCATCTCTCTCTCTCTCACACACACTCCCTCTCTCCCTCAGTAACATCACCCTCTCCATCTCTCTCTCTCACTCACACACTCCCTCTCTCCCTCAGTAACATCACCCTCTCTCTCTCTCTCTCTCTCACACACTCCCTCTCTCCCTCAGTAACATCACCCTCTCCATCTCTCTCTCTCTCTCTCACACACTCCCTCTCTCCCTCAGTAACATCACCCTCTCTCTCTCTCTCTCTCACACACTCCCTCTCTCCCTCAGTAATATCACCCTCTCCATCTCTCTTTCTCTCTCTCACACACTCCCTCTCTCCCTCAGTAACATCACCCTCTCCATCTCTCCCTCTCTCTCACACACTCCCTCTATCCCTCAGTAACATCACCCTCTCCATCTCTCTCTCACACACTCCCTCTCTCCCTCAGTAACATTACCCTCTCCATCTCTCTCTCTCTCACACACACTCCCTCTCTCCCTCAGTACATCACCCTCTCCATCTCTCTCTCTCACACACTCCCTCTCTCCCTCAGTAACATCACCCCCTCCAGCTCTCTCTCTCACTCTCTCACACACTCCCTCTCTCCCTCAGTAACATCACCCTCTCCATCTCTCTCTCTCTCTCACACACTCCCTCTCTCCCTCAGTAACATCACCCCCTCCAGCTCTCTCTCCCCCTCTCTCACACACTCCCTCTCTCCCTCAGTAACTTCACCCTCTCCATCTCTCCCTCTCTCTCTCACACACTCCCTCTCTCCCTCAGTAACATCACCCTCTCCATCTCTCTCTCTCTCACACACACTCCCTCTCTCCCTCAGTAACATCACCCTCTCCATCTCTCTCTCTGTCTCTCACACACTCCCTCTCTCCCTCAGTAACATCTCCCTCTCCATCTCTCTCTCTCTCTCTCACACACACTCCCTCTCTCCCTCAGTAACATCACCCTCTCCATCTCTCTCTCTCTCAAACACACTCCCTCTCTCCCTCAGTAACATCACCCTCTCCATCTCTCTCTCTCTCTCACACACACTCCGTCTCTCCCTCAGTAACGTCACCCTCTCCATCTCTCTCTCTCTCTCTCTCACACACTCCCTCTCTCCCTCAGTAACATCACCCTCTATATCTCTCTCTCTATCTCTCACACACTCCCTCTCTCCCTCAGTAACATCACCCTCTCCATCTCTCTCCCACTCTCACACACTCCCTCTCTCCCTCAGTAACATCACCCTCTCCATCTTTGTCTCTCACACACTCCCTCTCTCCCTCAGTAACATCACCCTCTCAATCTCTCTCTCTATCTCTCACACACTCCCTCTCTCCCTCAGTAACATCACCCTCTCCATCTCTCTCCCTCTCTCACACACTCCCTCTCTCCCTCAGTAACATCTCCCTCTCCATCTCTCTCTCTCTCTCACACACACTCCCTCTCTCCCTCAGAAACATCACCCTCTCCATCTCTCTCTCTCACACACTCCCTCTCTCCCTCAGTAACATCACCCTCTCCATCTCTCTCTCTCACACTCTCCCTCTCTCCCTCAGTAACATCTCCCTCTCCATCTCTCTCTCTCTCCCTCACACACTCCCTCTCTCCCTCAGTAACATCACCCTCTCCATCTCTCTCTCTCTCTCTCTCACACTCCCCCTCTCTCCCTCAGTAACATCACCCTCTCCATCTCTCTCTCTCTCTCACACACTCCCTCACTCCCTCAGTAACTTCACCCTCTCCATCTCTCTCTCTCTCTCTCACACACTCCCTCTCTCCCTCAGTAACTTCACCCTCTCCATCTCTCTCTCTCTCTCACACACTCCCTCTCTCCCTCAGTAACATCACCCTCTCCATCTCTCTCTCTCACACACTCCCTCACTCCCTCAGTAACATCACCCTCTCCATCTCTCTCTCTCTCTCTCACACACTCCCTCTCTCCCTCAGTAACATCACCCTCTCCATCTCACTTTCTCACACTCACACACTCCCTCTCTCCCTCAGTAACATCACCCTCTCCATCTCTCTCTCTCACACACTCCCTCTCTCCCTCAGTAACATCAGCCCCTCCATCTCTCCATCTCTCTCACACACACACTCCCTCTCTCCCTCAGTAACATCACCCTCTCCATCTCTCTCTCTCTCTCACACACTCCCTCTCTCCCTCAGTAACATCACCCTCTCCATCTCTCTCTCTCACACACTCCCTCTCTCCCTCAGTAACATCACCCTCTCCATCACTCTCTCTGTCTCACACACTCCCTCTCTCCCTCAGTAACATCACCCTCTCCATCTCTCTCTCTCTATCTCTCACACACTCCCTCTCTCCCTCAGTAACATCACCCTCTCCATCTCTCCCTCTCTCTCACACACTCCCTCTATCCCTCAGTAACATCACCCTCTCCATCTCTCTCTCACACACTCCCTCTCTCCCTCAGTAACATTACCCTCTCCATCTCTCTCTCTCTCACACACACTCCCTCTCTCCCTCAGTACATCACCCTCTCCATCTCTCTCTCTCACACACTCCCTCTCTCCCTCAGTAACATCACCCCCTCCAGCTCTCTCTCTCACTCTCTCACACACTCCCTCTCTCCCTCAGTAACATCACCCTCTCCATCTCTCTCTCTCTCTCACACACTCCCTCTCTCCCTCAGTAACATCACCCCCTCCAGCTCTCTCTCCCCCTCTCTCACACACTCCCTCTCTCCCTCAGTAACTTCACCCTCTCCATCTCTCCCTCTCTCTCTCACACACTCCCTCTCTCCCTCAGTAACATCACCCTCTCCATCTCTCTCTCTCTCACACACACTCCCTCTCTCCCTCAGTAACATCACCCTCTCCATCTCTCTCTCTGTCTCTCACACACTCCCTCTCTCCCTCAGTAACATCTCCCTCTCCATCTCTCTCTCTCTCTCTCACACACACTCCCTCTCTCCCTCAGTAACATCACCCTCTCCATCTCTCTCTCTCTCAAACACACTCCCTCTCTCCCTCAGTAACATCACCCTCTCCATCTCTCTCTCTCTCTCACACACACTCCGTCTCTCCCTCAGTAACGTCACCCTCTCCATCTCTCTCTCTCTCTCTCTCACACACTCCCTCTCTCCCTCAGTAACATCACCCTCTATATCTCTCTCTCTATCTCTCACACACTCCCTCTCTCCCTCAGTAACATCACCCTCTCCATCTCTCTCCCACTCTCACACACTCCCTCTCTCCCTCAGTAACATCACCCTCTCCATCTCTCTCTCTCACACACTCCCTCTCTCCCTCAGTAACATCACCCTCTCAATCTCTCTCTCTATCTCTCACACACTCCCTCTCTCCCTCAGTAACATCACCCTCTCCATCTCTCTCCCTCTCTCACACACTCCCTCTCTCCCTCAGTAACATCTCCCTCTCCATCTCTCTCTCTCTCTCACACACACTCCCTCTCTCCCTCAGAAACATCACCCTCTCCATCTCTCTCTCTCACACACTCCCTCTCTCCCTCAGTAACATCACCCTCTCCATCTCTCTCTCTCACACTCTCCCTCTCTCCCTCAGTAACATCTCCCTCTCCATCTCTCTCTCTCTCCCTCACACACTCCCTCTCTCCCTCAGTAACATCACCCTCTCCATCTCTCTCTCTCTCTCTCTCACACTCCCCCTCTCTCCCTCAGTAACATCACCCTCTCCATCTCTCTCTCTCTCTCACACACTCCCTCACTCCCTCAGTAACTTCACCCTCTCCATCTCTCTCTCTCTCTCACACACTCCCTCTCTCCCTCAGTAACTTCACCCTCTCCATCTCTCTCTCTCTCTCACACACTCCCTCTCTCCCTCAGTAACATCACCCTCTCCATCTCTCTCTCTCACACACTCCCTCACTCCCTCAGTAACATCACCCTCTCCATCTCTCTCTCTCTCTCACACACACTCCCTCTCTCCCTCAGTAACATCACCCTCTCCATCTCACTTTCTCACACTCACACACTCCCTCTCTCCCTCAGTAACATCACCCTCTCCATCTCTCTCTCTCACACACTCCCTCTCTCCCTCAGTAACATCAGCCCCTCCATCTCTCCATCTCTCTCTCTCACACACTCCCTCTCTCCCTCAGTAACCTCACCCTCTCCATCTCTCTCTCTCTCACACACACTCACTCTCTCCCTCAGTGACATCACCCTCTCCATCTCTCTCTCTCTCTCTCACACACTCCCTCTCTCCCTCAGTAACGAATCCCTCTCCATCTCTCTCTCTCTCACACATTCCCTCTCTCCCTCAGTAACATCACCCTCTCCATCTCTCTCTCTCTCTCTCACACACTCCCTCTCTCCCTCAGTAACATCACCCTCTCCATCTCTCTCTCTCTCTCTCACACACACTCCCTCTCTCCTCAGTAACATCACCCTCTCCATCTCTCTCTCTCACACACTCCCTCTCTCCCTCAGTAACATCACACTCTCCATCTCTCTCTCTCTATCTCTCACACACTCCCTCTCTCCCTCAGTAACATCAACCTCTCCATCTCTCTCTCTCTCTCTCGCACACACTCCCTCTCTCCCTCAGTAACATCACCCTCTCCATCTCTCTCTCTCTCTCTCACACACTCCCTCTCTCCCTCAGTAACATCACTCTCTCTATCTCTCTCTCTCTCACACACACACTCCCTCTCTCCCTCAGTAACATCACCCTCTCCATCTCTCTCTCTCTCTCTCACACACTCCCTCTCTCCCTCAGTAACATCACCCTCTCCATCACTCTCTCTCTCACACACACACACACTCTCTCTCTCCCTCAGTAACATCACCCTCTCCATCTCTCTCTCTCTCTCTCACACACTCCCTCTCTCCCTCAGGAACATCTCCCTCTCCATCTCTCTCTCTCTCTCACACATTCCCTCTCTCCCTCAGTAACGTCACCCTCTCCATCTCTCTCTCTCTCACACACACACACTCCCTCTCTCCCTCAGTAACATCACCCTCTCCATCTCTCTCTCTCTCTCTCACACACTCTCCCTCTCTCCCTCAGTAACATCACCCTCTCCATCTCTTTCTCTCTCTCTCTCACACACTCCCTCTCTCCCTCAGTAACATCTCCCTCTCCATCTCTCTCTCTCTCACACACTCCCTCGCTCCCTCAGTAACATCACCCTCTCCATCTCTCTCTCTCTCTCACACACTCCCACTCTCCCTCAGTAACATCTCCCTCTCTATCTCTCTCTCTCTCACACACTCCCTCTCTCCCTCAGTAACATCACCCTCTCCATCTCTCTCTCTCTCTCACACACTCCCTCTCTCCCTCAGTAACGTCACCCTCTCCATCTCTCTCTCTCTCTCTCACACACTCTCTCTCTCCCTCAGTAACATCACCCTCTCCATCTCTCTCTCTCTCTCTCACACACACTCCCTCTCTCCCTCAGTAACATCACCCTCTCCATCTCTCTCTCTCTCTCTCTCACACACTCCCTCTCTCCCTCAGTAACATCACCCTCTCCATCTCTCTCTCTCTCTCACACACACACTCCCTCTCTCTCAGTAACATCACCCTCTCCATCTCTCTCTCTCTCTCACACACTCCCTCTCTCCCTCAGTAACATCACCCTCTCCATCTCTCTCTCTCTCTCACACACTCCCTCTCTCCCTCAGTAACATCACCCTCTCCATCTCTCTCTCTCACACACTCCCTCTCTCCCTCAGTAACATCACCCTCTCCATCACTCTCTCTCTCTCACACACTCCCTCTCTCCCTCAGTAACATCACCCTCTCCATCTCTCTCTCTATCTCTCACACACTCCCTCTCTCCTTCAGTAACATCACCCTCTCCATCTCACTCTCTCTCACACACTCCCTCTCTCCCTCAGTAACATCACCCTCTCCATCTCTCTCTCTCTCACACACACACTCCCTCTCTCCCTCAGTAACATCACCCTCTCCATCTCTCTCTCTCTCTCACACACTCCCTCTCTCTCTCAGTAACATCACCCTCTCCATCTCTCTCTCTTACACACACTCCCTCGCTCCCTCAGTAACGTTACCCTCTCCATCTCTCTCTCTCTCACACACACACTCTCTCTCTCCCTCAGTAACATCACCCTCTCCATCTCTCTCTCTCTCTCTCACACACTCTCTCTCTCCCTCAGTAACATCACCCTCTCCATCTCTCTCTCTCTCTCTCACACACTCCCTCTCTCCCTCAGTAACATCACCCTCTCCATCTCTCTCTCTCACACACTCCCTCACTCCCTCAGTAACATCACCCTCTCCATCTCTCTCTCTCTCTCTCACACACTCCCTCTCTCCCTCAGTAACATCACCCTCTCCATCTCTCTCTCTCTCTCACACACACTCCCTCTCTCCCTCAGTAACATCACCCTCTCCATCTCTCTCTCTCACACACTCCCTCTCTCCCTCAGTAACATCACCCCCTCCATCTCTCCATCTCTCTCTCTCACACACTCCCTCTCTCCCTCAGTAACATCACCCTCTCCATCTCTCTCTCTCTCACACACACTCACTCTCTCCCTCAGTGACATCACCCTCTCCATCTCTCTCTCTCTCTCTCACACACTCCCTCTCTCCCTCAGTAACGAATCCCTCTCCATCTCTCTCTCTCTCACACATTCCCTCTCTCCCTCAGTAACATCACCCTCTCCATCTCTCTCTCTCTCTCACACACTCCCTCTCTCCCTCAGTAACATCACCCTCTCCATCTCTCTCTCTCTCTCACACACACTCCCTCTCTCCCTCAGTAACATCACCCTCTCCATCTCTCTCTCTCACACACTCCCTCTCTCCCTCAGTAACATCACCCCCTCCAGCTCTCTCTCTCCCTCTCTCACACACTCCCTCTCTCCCTCAGTAACATCACCCTCTCCATCTCTCTCTCTCTCTCACACACTCCCTCTCTCCCTCAGTAACATCACCCCCTCCAGCTCTCTCTCCCCCTCTCTCACACACTCCCTCTCTCCCTCAGTAACTTCACCCTCTCCATCTCTCCCTCTCTCTCTCACACACTCCCTCTCTCCCTCAGTAACATCACCCTCTCCATCTCTCTCTCTCTCACACACACTCCCTCTCTCCCTCAGTAACATCACCCTCTCCATCTCTCTCTCTGTCTCTCACACACTCCCTCTCTCCCTCAGTAACATCTCCCTCTCCATCTCTCTCTCTCTCTCTCACACACACTCCCTCTCTCCCTCAGTAACATCACCCTCTCCATCTCTCTCTCTCTCAAACACACTCCCTCTCTCCCTCAGTAACATCACCCTCTCCATCTCTCTCTCTCTCTCACACACACTCCGTCTCTCCCTCAGTAACGTCACCCTCTCCATCTCTCTCTCTCTCTCTCTCACACACTCCCTCTCTCCCTCAGTAACCTCACCCTCTATATCTCTCTCTCTATCTCTCACACACTCCCTCTCTCCCTCAGTAACATCACCCTCTCCATCTCTCTCCCACTCTCACACACTCCCTCTCTCCCTCAGTAACATCACCCTCTCCATCTCTCTCTCTCACACACTCCCTCTCTCCCTCAGTAACATCACCCTCTCAATCTCTCTCTCTATCTCTCACACACTCCCTCTCTCCCTCAGTAACATCACCCTCTCCATCTCTCTCCCTCTCTCACACACTCCCTCTCTCCCTCAGTAACATCTCCCTCTCCATCTCTCTCTCTCTCTCACACACACTCCCTCTCTCCCTCAGAAACATCACCCTCTCCATCTCTCTCTCTCACACACTCCCTCTCTCCCTCAGTAACATCACCCTCTCCATCTCTCTCTCTCACACTCTCCCTCTCTCCCTCAGTAACATCTCCCTCTCCATCTCTCTCTCTCTCCCTCACACACTCCCTCTCTCCCTCAGTAGCATCACCCTCTCCATCTCTCTCTCTCTCTCTCTCACACTCCCCCTCTCTCCCTCAGTAACATCACCCTCTCCATCTCTCTCTCTCTCTCACACACTCCCTCACTCCCTCAGTAACTTCACCCTCTCCATCTCTCTCTCTCTCTCTCACACACTCCCTCTCTCCCTCAGTAACTTCACCCTCTCCATCTCTCTCTCTCTCTCACACACTCCCTCTCTCCCTCAGTAACATCACCCTCTCCATCTCTCTCTCTCACACACTCCCTCACTCCCTCAGTAACATCACCCTCTCCATCTCTCTCTCTCTCTCTCACACACTCCCTCTCTCCCTCAGTAACATCACCCTCTCCATCTCACTTTCTCACACTCACACACTCCCTCTCTCCCTCAGTAACATCACCCTCTCCATCTCTCTCTCTCTCTCTCACACACTCTCCCTCTCTCCCTCAGTAACATCACCCTCTCCATCTCTTTCTCTCTCTCTCTCACACACTCCCTCTCTCCCTCAGTAACATCTCCCTCTCCATCTCTCTCTCTCTCACACACTCCCTCGCTCCCTCAGTAACATCACCCTCTCCATCTCTCTCTCTCTCTCACACACTCCCACTCTCCCTCAGTAACATCTCCCTCTCCATCTCTCTCTCTCTCTCACACACTCCCTCTCTCCCTCAGTAACGTCACCCTCTCCATCTCTCTCTCTCTCTCTCACACACTCTCTCTCTCCCTCAGTAACATCACCCTCTCCATCTCTCTCTCTCTCTCTCTCACACACACTCCCTCTCTCCCTCAGTAACATCACCCTCTCCATCTCTCTCTCTCTCTCACACACTCCCTCTCTCCCTCAGTAACGTCACCCTCTCCATCTCTCTCTCTCTCTCTCACACACTCTCTCTCTCCCTCAGTAACATCACCCTCTCCATCTCTCTCTCTCTCTCTCTCACACACACTCCCTCTCTCCCTCAGTAACATCACCCTCTCCATCTCTCTCTCTCTCTCTCTCACACACTCCCTCTCTCCCTCAGTAACATCACCCTCTCCATCTCTCTCTCTCTCTCACACACACACTCCCTCTCTCTCAGTAACATCACCCTCTCCATCTCTCTCTCTCTCTCACACACTCCCTCTCTCCCTCAGTAACATCACCCTCTCCATCTCTCTCTCTCTCTCACACACTCCCTCTCTCCCTCAGTAACATCACCCTCTCCATCTCTCTCTCTCACACACTCCCTCTCTCCCTCAGTAACATCACCCTCTCCATCACTCTCTCTCTCTCACACACTCCCTCTCTCCCTCAGTAACATCACCCTCTCCATCTCTCTCTCTATCTCTCACACACTCCCTCTCTCCTTCAGTAACATCACCCTCTCCATCTCACTCTCTCTCACACACTCCCTCTCTCCCTCAGTAACATCACCCTCTCCATCTCTCTCTCTCTCACACACACACTCCCTCTCTCCCTCAGTAACATCACCCTCTCCATCTCTCTCTCTCTCTCACACACTCCCTCTCTCTCTCAGTAACATCACCCTCTCCATCTCTCTCTCTTACACACACTCCCTCGCTCCCTCAGTAACGTTACCCTCTCCATCTCTCTCTCTCTCACACACACACTCTCTCTCTCCCTCAGTAACATCACCCTCTCCATCTCTCTCTCTCTCTCTCACACACTCTCTCTCTCCCTCAGTAACATCACCCTCTCCATCTCTCTCTCTCTCTCACACACTCCCTCTCTCCCTCAGTAACATCACCCTCTCCATCTCTCTCTCTCACACACTCCCTCACTCCCTCAGTAACATCACCCTCTCCATCTCTCTCTCTCTCTCTCACACACTCCCTCTCTCCCTCAGTAACATCACCCTCTCCATCTCTCTCTCTCTCTCACACACACTCCCTCTCTCCCTCAGTAACATCACCCTCTCCATCTCCTTCTCTCACACACTCCCTCTCTCCCTCAGTAACATCACCCCCTCCATCTCTCCATCTCTCTCTCTCACACACTCCCTCTCTCCCTCAGTAACATCACCCTCTCCATCTCTCTCTCTCTCACACACACTCACTCTCTCCCTCAGTGACATCACCCTCTCCATCTCTCTCTCTCTCTCTCACACACTCCCTCTCTCCCTCAGTAACGAATCCCTCTCCATCTCTCTCTCTCTCACACATTCCCTCTCTCCCTCAGTAACATCACCCTCTCCATCTCTCTCTCTCTCTCTCACACACTCCCTCTCTCCCTCAGTAACATCACCCTCTCCATCTCTCTCTCTCTCTCACACACACTCCCTCTCTCCCTCAGTAACATCACCCTCTCCATCTCTCTCTCTCACACACTCCCTCTCTCCCTCAGTAACATCACCCTCTCCATCTCTCTCTCTCTATCTCTCACACACTCCCTCTCTCCCTCAGTAACATCAACCTCTCCATCTCTCTCTCTCTCTCTCGCACACACTCCCTCTCTCCCTCAGTAACATCACCCTCTCCATCTCTCTCTCTCTCTCTCACACACTCCCTCTCTCCCTCAGTAACATCACTCTCTCTATCTCTCTCTCTCTCACACACACACTCCCTCTCTCCCTCAGTAACACCACCCTCTCCATCTCTCTCTCTCTCTCTCACACACTCCCTCTCTCCCTCAGTAACATCACCCTCTCCATCACTCTCTCTCTCTCACACACACACTCTCTCTCTCCCTCAGTAACATCACCCTCTCCATCTCTCTCTCTCTCTCTCACACACTCCCTCTCTCCCTCAGGAACATCTCCCTCTCCATCTCTCTCTCTCTCTCACACATTCCCTCTCTCCCTGAGTAACGTCACCCTCTCCATCTCTCTCTCTCTCACACACACACACTCCCTCTCTCCCTCAGTAACATCACCCTCTCCATCTCTCTCTCACACACACACACTCCCTCTCTCCCTCAGTAACGTCACCCTCTCCATCTCTCTCTCTCTCTCACACACTCCCTCTCTCCCTCAGTAACATCACCCTCTCCATCTCTCTCTCTCTCTCTCACACACTCTCCCTCTCTCCCTCAGTAACATCACCCTCTCCATCTCTTTCTCTCTCTCTCTCACACACTCCCTCTCTCCCTCAGTAACATCTCCCTCTCCATCTCTCTCTCTCTCACACACTCCCTCGCTCCCTCAGTAACATCACCCTCTCCATCTCTCTCTCTCTCTCTCACACACTCCCACTCTCCCTCAGTAACATCTCCCTCTCTATCTCTCTCTCTCTCACACACTCCCTCTCTCCCTCAGTAACATCACCCTCTCCATCTCTCTCTCTCTCTCACACACTCCCTCTCTCCCTCAGTAACGTCACCCTCTCCATCTCTCTCTCTCTCTCTCACACACTCTCTCTCTCCCTCAGTAACATCACCCTCTCCATCTCTCTCTCTCTCTCTCACACACACTCCCTCTCTCCCTCAGTAACATCACCCTCTCCATCTCTCTCTCTCTCTCTCTCACACACTCCCTCTCTCCCTCAGTAACATCACCCTCTCCATCTCTCTCTCTCTCTCTCACACACACTCCCTCTCTCTCAGTAACATCACCCTCTCCATCTCTCTCTCTCTCTCACACACTCCCTCTCTCCCTCAGTAACATCACCCTCTCCATCTCTCTCTCTCTCTCACACACTCCCTCTCTCCCTCAGTAACATCACCCTCTCCATCTCTCTCTCTCACACACTCCCTCTCTCCCTCAGTAACATCACCCTCTCCATCACTCTCTCTGTCTCACACACTCCCTCTCTCCCTCAGTAACATCACCCTCTCCATCTCTCTCTCTCTATCTCTCACACACTCCCTCTCTCCTTCAGTAACATCACCCTCTCCATCTCACTCTCTCTCACACACTCCCTCTCTCCCTCAGTAACATCACCCTCTCCATCTCTCTCTCTCTCACACACACACTCCCTCTCTCCCTCAGTAACATCACCCTCTCCATCTCTCTCTCTCTCACACACACTCCCTCTCTCTCTCAGTAACATCACCCTCTCCATCTCTCTCTCTTACACACACTCCCTCGCTCCCTCAGTAACGTTACCCTCTCCATCTCTCTCTCTCTCACACACACACTCTCTCTCTCCCTCAGTAACATCACCCTCTCCATCTCTCTCTCTCTCTCTCACACACTCCCTCTCTCCCTCAGTAACGTCACCCTCTCCATCTCTCTCTCTCACACACTCCCTCTCTCCCTCAGTAACGTCACCCTCTCCATCTCTCTCTCTCTCACACACACCAACTCCCTCTCTCCCTCAGTAACATCACCCTCTCCATCTCTCTCTCACACACACACACTCCCTCTCTCCCTCAGTAACGTCACCCTCTCCATCTCTCTCTCTCTCTCACACACTCCCTCTCTCCCTCAGTAACATCACCCTCTCCATCTCTCTCTCTCTCTCTCACACACTCTCCCTCTCTCCCTCAGTAACATCACCCTCTCCATCTCTCTCTCTCTCTCTCACACACTCCCTCTCTCCCTCAGTAACATCACCCTCTCCATCTCTCTCTCTATCTCTCACACACTCCCTCTCTCCCTCAGTAACATCTCCCTCTCCATCTCTCTCTCTCTCTCACACACACTCCCTCTCTCCCTCAGAAACATCACCCTCTCCATCTCTCTCTCTCACACACTCCCCCTCTCTCCCTCAGTAACATCACCCTCTCCATCTCTCTCTCTCTCTCACACACTCCCTCACTCCCTCAGTAACTTCACCCTCTCCATCTCTCTCTCTCTCTCACACACTCCCTCTCTCCCTCAGTAACTTCACCCTCTCCATCTCTCTCTCTCTCTCACACACTCCCTCTCTCCCTCAGTAACATCCCCCTCTCCATCTCTCTCTCTCTCTCACACACTCCCTCTCTCCCTCAGTAACATCACCCTCTCCATCTCTCTCTCTCTCTCTCACACACTCCCTCTCTCCCTCAGTAACATCACCCTCTCCATCTCTCTCTCTCTCTCTCACACACACTCCCTCTCTCCCTCAGTAACATCACCCTCTCCATCTCTCTCTCTCACACACTCCCTCTCTCCCTCAGTAACATTAGCTTCTCCATCTCTCTCTCTCTCTCACACACTCCCTCTCTCCCTCAGTAACATCACCCTCTCCATCTCTCTCTCTCTCACACACACTCCCTCTCTCCCTCAGTAACATCACCCTCTCCATCTCTCTCTCTCTCTCACACACTCCCTCTCTCCCTCAGTAACATCACCCTCTCCATCTCTCTCTCTCTCTCACACACTCCCTCTCTCCCTCAGTAACATCACCCTCTCCATCTCTCTCTCTCTCACACACACTCCCTCTCTCCCTCAGTAACATCACCCTCTCCATCTCTCTCTCTCACTCACACACTCCCTCTCTCCCTCAGTAACATCACCCTCTCTCTCTCTCTCTCTCTCACACACTCCCTCTCTCCCTCAGTAACATCACCCTCTCCATCTCTCTCTCTCTCTCTCACACACTCCCTCTCTCCCTCAGTAACATCACCCTCTCTCTCTCTCTCTCTCACACACTCCCTCTCTCCCTCAGTAATATCACCCTCTCCATCTCTCTTTCTCTCTCTCACACACTCCCTCTCTCCCTCAGTAACATCACCCTCTCCATCTCTCCCTCTCTCTCACACACACTCCCTCTCTCCCTCAGTACATCACCCTCTCCATCTCTCTCTCTCACACACTCCCTCTCTCCCTCAGTAACATCACCCTCTCCATCTCTCTCTCTCTATCTCTCACACACTCCCTCTCTCCCTCAGTAACATCACCCTCTCCATCTCTCTCTCTCTCTCTCGCACACACTCCCTCTCTCCCTCAGTAACATCACCCTCTCCATCTCTCTCTCTCTCTCTCTCTCTCACACACACTCCCTCTCTCCCTCAGTACATCTCCCTCTCCATCTCTCTCTCTCTCACACACACACTCCCTCTCTCCCTCAGTAACATCACCCTCTCCATCTCTCTCTTTCTCTCACACACTCCCTCTCTCTCTCAGTAACATCACCCTCTCCATCTCTCTCTCTTACACACACTCCCTCGCTCCCTCAGTAACGTTACCCTCTCCATCTCTCTCTCTCTCTCTCACACACTCCCTCTCTCCCTCAGTAACATCACCCTCTCCATCTCTCTCTCACACACACACACTCCCACTCTCCCTCAGTAACATCACCCTCTCCATCTCTCTCTCTCACACACTCCCTCTCTCCCTCAGTAACGTCACCCTCTCCATCTCTCTCTCTCTCACACACACACACTCCCTCTCTCCCTCAGTAACATCACCCTCTCCATCTCTCTCTCTCTCTCTCACACACTCTCCCTCTCTCCCTCAGTAACATCACCCTCTCCATCTCTCTCTCTCTCTCTCTCACACACTCCCTCTCTCCCTCAGTAACATCTCCCTCTCCATCTCTCTCTCTCTCTCACACACTCCCTCGCTCCCTCAGTAACATCACCCTCTCCATCTCTCTCTCTCTCTCACACACTCCCACTCTCCCTCAGTAACATCTCCCTCTCTATCTCTCTCTCTCTCTCACACACTCCCTCTCTCCCTCAGTAACATCACCCTCTCCATCTCTCTCTCTCTCTCTCTCACACACTCCGTCTCTCCCTCAGTAACGTCACCCTCTCCATCTCTCTCTCTCTCTCTCACTCACTCTCTCTCTCCCTCAGTAACATCACCCTCTCCATCTCTCTCTCTCTCACACACACTCCCTCTCTCCCTCAGTAACATCACCCTCTCCATCTCTCTCTCTCTCTCTCACACACACTCCCTCTCTCCGTCAGTAACATCACCCTCTCCATCTCTCTCTCTCTCTCTCTCACACACTCCCTCTCTCCCTCAGTAACTTCACCCTCTCCATCTCTCTCTCTCTCTCTCACACACACTCCCTCTCTCCCTCAGTAATATCACCCTCTCCAGCTCTCTCTCTCTCTCTCTCTCACACACACTCCCTCTCTCCCTCAGTAACATCACCCTCTCCATCTCTCTTTCTCTCTCTCACACATTCCCTCTCTCCCTCAGTAACATCTCCCTCTCCATCTCTCTCTCTCTCTCTCTCACACACTCCCTCTCTCCCTCAGTAACATCACGCTCTATATCTCTCTCTCTACCTCTCACACACTCCCTCTCTCCCTCAGTAACATCACCCTCTCCATCTCTCTCCCTCTCTCACACACTCCCTCTCTCCCTCAGTAACATCTCCATCTCCATCTCTCTCTCTCTCTCACACACACTCCCTCTCTCCCTCAGTAACATCACCCTCTCCATCTCTCTCTCTCACACACTCCCTCTCTCCCTCAGTAACATCACCCTCTCCATCTCTCTCTCTATCTCTCACACACTCCCTCTCTCCCTCAGTAACATCACCCTCTCCATCTCTCTCCCTCTCTCACACACTCCCTCTCTCCCTCAGTAACATCTCCCTCTCCATCTCTCTCTCTCTCTCACACACACTCCCTCTCTCCCTCAGTAACATCACCCTCTCCATCTCTCTCTCTCACACACTCCCTCTCTCCCTCAGTAACATCACCCTCTCCATCTCTCTCTCGCACACACACACTCCCTCTCTCCCTCAGTAACGTCACCCTCTCCATCTCTCTCTCTCTCTCACACACTCCCTCTCTCCCTCAGTAACATCACCCTCTCCATCTCTCTCTCTCTCTCACACACTCCCTCTCTCCCTCAGTAACGTCACCCTCTCCATCTCTCTCTCTCTCTCACACACTCCCTCTCTCCCTCAGTAACATCACCCTCTCCATCTCTCTCTCTCTCTCTCACACACTCTCCCTCTCTCCCTCAGTAACATCACCCTCTCCATCTCTCTCTCTCTCTCACACACTCCCTCTCTCCCTCAGTAACATCACCCTCTCCATCTCTCTCTCTCTCTCTCACACACACTCCCTCTCTCCCTCAGTACATCACCCTCTCCATCTCTCTCTCTCTCACACACACTCCCTCTCTCCCTCAGTACATCACCCTCGCCATCTCTCTCTCTCTCTCACACACTCCCTCTCTCCCTCAGTAACATCACCCTCTCCATCTCTCTCTCTCTCTCACACACACTCCCTCTCTCCCTCAGTACATCACCCTCTCCATCTCTCTCTCTCTCTCACACACTCCCTCTCTCCCTCAGTAACATCACCCTCTATATCTCTCTCTCTATCTCTCACACACTCCCTCTCTCCCTCAGTAACATCACCCTCTCCATCTCTCTATCTATCTCTCACACTCCCTCTCTCCCTCAGTAACATCACCCTCTCCATCTCTGTCTCTCTCTCTCACACACTCCCTCTCTCCCTCAGTAACGTCACCCTCTCCATCTCTCTCTCTCTCTCACACACTCCCTCTCTCCCTCAGTAACATCACCCTCTCCATCTCTCTCTCTCTCTCTCACACACTCTCCCTCTCTCCCTCAGTAACATCACCCTCTCCATCTCTTTCTCTCTCTCTCTCACACACTCCCTCTCTCCCTCAGTAACATCTCCCTCTCCATCTCTCTCTCTCTCACACACTCCCTCGCTCCCTCAGTAACATCACCCTCTCCATCTCTCTCTCTCTCTCACACACTCCCACTCTCCCTCAGTAACATCTCCCTCTCTATCTCTCTCTCTCTCACACACTCCCTCTCTCCCTCAGTAACATCACCCTCTCCATCTCTCTCTCTCTCTCACACACTCCCTCTCTCCCTCAGTAACGTCACCCTCTCCATCTCTCTCTCTCTCTCTCACACACTCTCTCTCTCCCTCAGTAACATCACCCTCTCCATCTCTCTCTCTCTCTCTCACACACACTCCCTCTCTCCCTCAGTAACATCACCCTCTCCATCTCTCTCTCTCTCTCTCTCACACACTCCCTCTCTCCCTCAGTAACATCACCCTCTCCATCTCTCTCTCTCTCTCTCACACACACTCCCTCTCTCTCAGTAACATCACCCTCTCCATCTCTCTCTCTCTCTCACACACTCCCTCTCTCCCTCAGTAACATCACCCTCTCCATCTCTCTCTCTCTCTCACACACTCCCTCTCTCCCTCAGTAACATCACCCTCTCCATCTCTCTCTCTCACACACTCCCTCTCTCCCTCAGTAACATCACCCTCTCCATCACTCTCTCTGTCTCACACACTCCCTCTCTCCCTCAGTAACATCACCCTCTCCATCTCTCTCTCTCTATCTCTCACACACTCCCTCTCTCCTTCAGTAACATCACCCTCTCCATCTCACTCTCTCTCACACACTCCCTCTCTCCCTCAGTAACATCACCCTCTCCATCTCTCTCTCTCTCACACACACACTCCCTCTCTCCCTCAGTAACATCACCCTCTCCATCTCTCTCTCTCTCACACACACTCCCTCTCTCCCTCAGTAACTTCACCCTCTCCATCTCTCTCTCTCTCTCACACACTCCCTCTCTCCCTCAGTAACATCCCCCTCTCCATCTCTCTCTCTCTCTCACACACTCCCTCTCTCCCTCAGTAACATCACCCTCTCCATCTCTCTCTCTCTCTCTCACACACTCCCTCTCTCCCTCAGTAACATCACCCTCTCCATCTCTCTCTCTCTCTCTCACACACACTCCCTCTCTCCCTCAGTAACATCACCCTCTCCATCTCTCTCTCTCACACACTCCCTCTCTCCCTCAGTAACATTAGCCTCTCCATCTCTCTCTCTCTCTCACACACTCCCTCTCTCCCTCAGTAACATCACCCTCTCCAGCTCTCTCTCTCTCACACACACTCCCTCTCTCCCTCAGTAACATCACCCTCTCCATCTCTCTCTCTCTCTCACACACTCCCTCTCTCCCTCAGTAACATCACCCTCTCCATCTCTCTCTCTCTCTCACACACTCCCTCTCTCCCTCAGTAACATCACCCTCTCCATCTCTCTCTCTCTCACACACACTCCCTCTCTCCCTCAGTAACATCACCCTCTCCATCTCTCTCTCTCACTCACACACTCCCTCTCTCCCTCAGTAACATCACCCTCTCTCTCTCTCTCTCTCTCACACACTCCCTCTCTCCCTCAGTAACATCACCCTCTCCATCTCTCTCTCTCTCTCTCACACACTCCCTCTCTCCCTCAGTAACATCACCCTCTCTCTCTCTCTCTCTCACACACTCCCTCTCTCCCTCAGTAATATCACCCTCTCCATCTCTCTTTCTCTCTCTCACACACTCCCTCTCTCCCTCAGTAACATCACCCTCTCCATCTCTCCCTCTCTCTCACACACACTCCCTCTCTCCCTCAGTACATCACCCTCTCCATCTCTCTCTCTCACACACTCCCTCTCTCCCTCAGTAACATCACCCTCTCCATCTCTCTCTCTCTATCTCTCACACACTCCCTCTCTCCCTCAGTAACATCACCCTCTCCATCTCTCTCTCTCTCTCTCGCACACACTCCCTCTCTCCCTCAGTAACATCACCCTCTCCATCTCTCTCTCTCTCTCTCTCTCTCTCACACACACTCCCTCTCTCCCTCAGTACATCTCCCTCTCCATCTCTCTCTCTCTCACACACACACTCCCTCTCTCCCTCAGTAACATCACCCTCTCCATCTCTCTCTTTCTCTCACACACTCCCTCTCTCTCTCAGTAACATCACCCTCTCCATCTCTCTCTCTTACACACACTCCCTCGCTCCCTCAGTAACGTTACCCTCTCCATCTCTCTCTCTCTCTCTCACACACTCCCTCTCTCCCTCAGTAACATCACCCTCTCCATCTCTCTCTCACACACACACACTCCCACTCTCCCTCAGTAACATCACCCTCTCCATCTCTCTCTCTCACACACTCCCTCTCTCCCTCAGTAACGTCACCCTCTCCATCTCTCTCTCTCTCACACACACACACTCCCTCTCTCCCTCAGTAACATCACCCTCTCCATCTCTCTCTCTCTCTCTCACACACTCTCCCTCTCTCCCTCAGTAACATCACCCTCTCCATCTCTCTCTCTCTCTCTCTCACACACTCCCTCTCTCCCTCAGTAACATCTCCCTCTCCATCTCTCTCTCTCTCTCACACACTCCCTCGCTCCCTCAGTAACATCACCCTCTCCATCTCTCTCTCTCTCTCACACACTCCCACTCTCCCTCAGTAACATCTCCCTCTCTATCTCTCTCTCTCTCTCACACACTCCCTCTCTCCCTCAGTAACATCACCCTCTCCATCTCTCTCTCTCTCTCTCTCACACACTCCGTCTCTCCCTCAGTAACGTCACCCTCTCCATCTCTCTCTCTCTCTCTCACTCACTCTCTCTCTCCCTCAGTAACATCACCCTCTCCATCTCTCTCTCTCTCACACACACTCCCTCTCTCCCTCAGTAACATCACCCTCTCCATCTCTCTCTCTCTCTCTCACACACACTCCCTCTCTCCGTCAGTAACATCACCCTCTCCATCTCTCTCTCTCTCTCTCTCACACACTCCCTCTCTCCCTCAGTAACTTCACCCTCTCCATCTCTCTCTCTCTCTCTCACACACACTCCCTCTCTCCCTCAGTAATATCACCCTCTCCAGCTCTCTCTCTCTCTCTCTCTCACACACACTCCCTCTCTCCCTCAGTAACATCACCCTCTCCATCTCTCTTTCTCTCTCTCACACATTCCCTCTCTCCCTCAGTAACATCTCCCTCTCCATCTCTCTCTCTCTCTCTCTCACACACTCCCTCTCTCCCTCAGTAACATCACGCTCTATATCTCTCTCTCTACCTCTCACACACTCCCTCTCTCCCTCAGTAACATCACCCTCTCCATCTCTCTCCCTCTCTCACACACTCCCTCTCTCCCTCAGTAACATCTCCATCTCCATCTCTCTCTCTCTCTCACACACACTCCCTCTCTCCCTCAGTAACATCACCCTCTCCATCTCTCTCTCTCACACACTCCCTCTCTCCCTCAGTAACATCACCCTCTCCATCTCTCTCTCTCTCTCACACACTCCCTCTCTCCCTCAGTAACATCACCCTCTCCATCTCTCTCTCTCTCTCTCACACACACTCCCTCTCTCCCTCAGTACATCACCCTCTCCATCTCTCTCTCTCTCACACACACTCCCTCTCTCCCTCAGTACATCACCCTCGCCATCTCTCTCTCTCTCTCACACACTCCCTCTCTCCCTCAGTAACATCACCCTCTCCATCTCTCTCTCTCTCTCACACACACTCCCTCTCTCCCTCAGTACATCACCCTCTCCATCTCTCTCTCTCTCTCACACACTCCCTCTCTCCCTCAGTAACATCACCCTCTATATCTCTCTCTCTATCTCTCACACACTCCCTCTCTCCCTCAGTAACATCACCCTCTCCATCTCTCTATCTATCTCTCACACTCCCTCTCTCCCTCAGTAACATCACCCTCTCCATCTCTGTCTCTCTCTCTCACACACTCCCTCTCTCCCTCAGTAACATCTCCCTCTCCATCTCTCTCTCTCTCTCTCTCACACACTCCCTCTCTCCCTCAGTAACATCGCCCTCTCCATCTCTCTGTCTCTCACACATTCCCTCTCTCCCTCAGTAACATCACCCTCTCCATCTCTCTCTCTCACACACTCCCTCTCTCCCTCAGTAACATCACCCTCTCCATCTCTCTCTCTCTCTCACACATTACCTCTCTCTCAGTAACATCACCCTCTCCATCTCACTTTCTCACACTCACACACTCCCTCTCTCCCTCAAACATCACTCTCTCCATCTCTCTCTCTCTCACACACTCCCTCTCTCCCTCAGTAACATCACCCTCTCCATCTCTCTCTCTCTCTCACACACTCCCTCTCTCCCTCAGTAACATCACCCTCTCCATCTCTCACTCTCTCTCTCTCACACATTCCCTCTCTCCCTCAGTAACATCACCCTCTCCATCTCTCTCTCTCTCTCACACACTCCCTCTCTCCCTCAGTAACATCACCCTCTCCATCTCTCTCTCTCTCACACACACACTCCCTCTCTCCCTCAGTAACATCACTCTCTCCATCTCTCTCTATCTCTCACACACTCCCTCTCTCCCTCAGTAACATCACCCTCTCCATCTCTCTCTCTCTCTCTCCCTCACACACTCCCTCTCTCCCTCAGTGACATCACCCTTTCCATCTCTCTCTCTCTCTCACACACACACTCCCTCTCTCCCTCAGTAACATCACCCTTTCCATCTCTCTCTCTCTCTCACACACACTCCCTCTCTCCCTCAGTAACATCACCCTCTCCATCTCTCTCTCTCTCTCACACACTCCCTCTCTCCCTCAGTAACTTCACCCTCTCCATCTCTCTCTCTCTCTCACACACTCTCTCTCTCCCTCAGTAACATCACCCTCTCCATCTCTCTCTCTCTCTCACACACTCCCTCTCTCCCTCAGTAACATCTCCCTCTCCATCTCTCTCTCTCTCACACACACTCCCTCTCTCCCTCAGTAACATCACCCTCTCCATCTCTCTCTCTCTCTCTCTCACACACTCCCTCTCTCCTCAGTAACATCACCCTCTCCTCTCTCTCTCTCTCTCACACACTCCACTCCTCCCTCAGTAACATCACCCTCTCCATCTCTCTCTCTCTCTCTCACACACTCCCTCTCTCCCTCAGTAACATCACCCTCTCTCTCTCTCTCTCTCACACACTCCCTCTCTCCCTCAGTAATATCACCCTCTCCATCTCTCTTCTCTCTCTCACACACTCCCTCTCTCCCTCAGTAACATCACCCTCTCCATCTCTCCCTCTCTCTCACACACTCCTCTCTCCCTCAGTAACATCACCCTCTCCATCTCTCTCTCACACACTCCCTCTCTCCCTCAGTAACATCACCCTCTCCATCTCTCTCTCTCTCACACACACTCCCTCTCTCCCTCAGTACATCACCCTCTCCATCTCTCTCTCTCACACACTCCCTCTCTCCCTCAGTAACATCACCCCCTCCAGCTCTCTCTCTCCCTCTCTCACACACTCCCTCTCTCCCTCAGTAACATCACCCTCTCCATCTCTCTCTCTCTCTCACACACTCCCTCTCTCCCTCAGTAACATCACCCCCTCCAGCTCTCTCTCCCCCTCTCTCACACCACTCCCTCTCTCCCTCAGTAACTTCACCCTCTCCATCTCTCCCTCTCTCTCTCACACACTCCCTCTCTCCCTCAGTAACATCACCCTCTCCATCTCTCTCTCTCTCACACACACTCCCTCTCTCCCTCAGTAACATCACCCTCTCCATCTCTCTCTCTGTCTCTCACACACTCCCTCTCTCCCTCAGTAACATCTCCCTCTCCATCTCTCTCTCTCTCTCTCACACACACTCCCTCTCTCCCTCAGTAACATCACCCTCTCCATCTCTCTCTCTCTCTAACACACTCCCTCTCTCCCTCAGTAACATCACCCTCTCCATCTCTCTCTCTCTCACACACACTCCCTCTCTCCCTCAGTAACGTCACCCTCTCCATCTCTCTCTCTCTCTCTCTCACACACTCCCTCTCTCCCTCAGTAACATCACCCTCTCCATCTCTCTCTCTCTCTCTCACACACTCCCTCTCTCCCTCAGTAACATCACCCTCTCTCTCTCTCTCTCTCACACACACCCCTCTCTCCCTCAGTAATATCACCCTCTCCATCTCTCTTTCTCTCTCTCACACACTCCCTCTCTCCCTCAGTAACATCACCCTCTCCATCTCTCCCTCTCTCTCACACACTCCTCTCTCCCTCAGTAACATCACCCTCTCCATCTCTCTCTCACACACTCCCTCTCTCCCTCAGTAACATCACCCTCTCCATCTCTCTCTCTCTCACACACACTCCCTCTCTCCCTCAGTACATCACCCTCTCCATCTCTCTCTCTCACACACTCCCTCTCTCCCTCAGTAACATCACCCCCTCCAGCACTCTCTCTCCCTCTCTCACACACTCCCTCTCTCCCTCAGTAACATCACCCTCTCCATCTCTCTCTCTCTCTCACACACTCCCTCTCTCCCTCAGTAACATCACCCCCTCCAGCTCTCTCTCCCCCTCTCTCACACACTCCCTTCTCTCTCCCCCTCTCTCACACACTCCCTCTCTCCCTCAGTAACTTCACCCTCTCCATCTCTCCCTCTCTCTCTCACACACTCCCTCTCTCCCTCAGTAACATCACCCTCTCCATCTCTCTCTCTCTCACACACACTCCCTCTCTCCCTCAGTAACATCACCCTCTCCATCTCTCTCTCTGTCTCTCACACACTCCCTCTCTCCCTCAGTAACATCTCCCTCTCCATCTCTCTCTCTCTCTCTCTCACACACTCCCTCTCTCCCTCAGTAACATCACCCTCTCCATCTCTCTCTCTCTCTAACACACTCCCTCTCTCCCTCAGTAACATCACCCTCTCCATCTCTCTCTCTCTCACACACACTCCCTCTCTCCCTCAGTAACGTCACCCTCTCCATCTCTCTCTCTCTCTCTCTCACACACTCCCTCTCTCCCTCAGTAACATCACCCTCTATATCTCTCTCTCTATCTCTCACACACTCCCTCTCTCCCTCAGTAACATCACCCTCTCCATCTCTCTCCCACTCTCACACACTCCCTCTCTCCCTCAGTAACATCTCCATCTCCATCTCTCTCTCTCTGTCTCACACACACTCCCTCTCTCCCTCAGTAACATCACCCTCTCCATCTCTCTCTCTCACACACTCCCTCTCTCCCTCAGTAACATCACCCTCTCCATCTCTCTCTCTATCTCTCACACACTCCCTCTCTCCCTCAGTAACATCACCCTCTCCATCTCTCTCCCTCTCTCAACACACTCCCTCTCTCCCTCAGTAACATCTCCCTCTCCATCTCTCTCTCTCTCTCACACACACTCCCTCTCTCCCTCAGAAACATCACCCTCTCCATCTCTCTCTCTCACACACTCCCTCTCTCCCTCAGTAACATCACCCTCTCCATCTCTCTCTCTCACACTCTCCCTCTCTCCCTCAGTAACATCTCCCTCTCCATCTCTCTCTCTCTCCTCACACACTCCCTCTCTCCCTCAGTAACATCACCCTCTCCATCTCTCTCTCTCTCTCTCTCACACTCCCCCTCTCTCCCTCAGTAACATCACCCTCTCCATCTCTCTCTCTCTCTCACACACTCCCTCACTCCCTCAGTAACTTCACCCTCTCCATCTCTCTCTCTCTCACACACTCCCACTCTCCCTCAGTAACTTCACCCTCTCCATCTCTCTCTCTCTCTCACACACTCCCTCTCTCCCTCAGTAACATCCCCCCCTCCATCTCTCTCTCTCTCACACACTCCCTCTCTCCCTCAGTAACATCACCCTCTCCATCTCTCTCTCTCACACACTCCCCTCACTCCCTCAGTAACATCACCCTCTCCATCTCTCTCTCTCTCTCTCACACACTCCCTCTCTCCCTCAGTAACATCACCCTCTCCATCTCTCTCTCTCTCTCACACACACTCCCTCTCTCCCTCAGTAACATCACCCTCTCCATCTCTCTCTCTCACACACTCCCTCTCTCCCTCAGTAACATCACCCCCTCCATCTCTCCATCTCTCTCTCTCACACACTCGCTCTCTCCCTCAGTAACATCACCCTCTCCATCTCTCTCTCTCTCACACACACTCACTCTCTCCCTCAGTGACATCACCCTCTCCATCTCTCTCTCTCTCTCTCACACACTCCCTCTCTCCCTCAGTAACGAATCCCTCTCCATCTCTCTCTCTCTCACACATTCCCTCTCTCCCTCAGTAACATCACCCTCTCCCTCTCCATCTCTCTCTCTCACACACTCCCTCTCTCCCTCAGTAACATCACCCTCTCCATCTCTCTCTCTCTATCTCTCACACACTCCCTCTCTCCCTCAGTAACATCACCCTCTCCATCTCTCTCTCTCTCTCACACACACTCCCTCTCTCCCTCAGTAACATCACCCTCTCCATCTCTCTCTCTCACACACTCCCTCTCTCCCTCAGTAACATCACCCTCTCCATCTCTCTCTCTCTATCTCTCACACACTCCCTCTCTCCCTCAGTAACATCACCCTCTCCATCTCTCTCTCTCTCTCTCGCACACACTCCCTCTCTCCCTCAGTAACATCACCCTCTCCATCTCTCTCTCTCTCTCTCACACACTCCCTCTCTCCCTCAGTAACATCACTCTCTCTATCTCTCTCTCTCTCACACACACACTCCCTCTCTCCCTCAGTAACATCACCCTCTCCATCTCTCTCTCTCTCTCTCACACACTCCCTCTCTCCCTCAGTAACATCACCCTCTCCATCTCTCTCTCTCACACACTCCCTCTCTCCCTCAGTAACATCACCCTCTCCATCTCTCTCTCTCTATCTCTCACACACTCCCTCTCTCCCTCAGTAACATCACCCTCTCCATCTCTCTCTCTCTCTCTCTCACACACTCCCTCTCTCCTCAGTAACGTCACCCTCTCCATCTCTCTCTCCCACACACTCCCTCTCTCCCTCAGTAACGTCACCCTCTCCATCTCTCTCTCTCTCACACACTCCGTCTCTCCCTCAGTAACATCACCCTCTCCATCTCTCTCTCACACACACACACTCCCTCTCTCGCTCAGTAACGTCACCCTCTCCATCTCTCTCTCTCTCTCACACACTCCCTCTCTCCCACAGTAACATCACCCTCTCCATCTCTCTCTCTCTCTCTCACACACTCTCCCTCTCCCCCTCAGTAACATCACCCTCTCCATCTCTCTCTCTCTCTCTCTCACACACTCCCTCTCTCCCTCAGTAACATCTCCCTCTCCATCTCTGTCTCACACACTCCCTCGCTCCCTCAGTAACATCACCCTCTCCATCTCTCTCTCTCTCTCTCACACACTCTCTCTCTCCCTCAGTAACATCACCCTCTCCATCTCTCTCTCTCTCTCTCACACACACTCCCTCTCTCCCTCAGTAACATCACCCTCTCCATCTCTCTCTCTCTCTCACACACTCCCTCTCTCCCTCAGTAACATCACCCTCTCCAGCTCTCTCTCTCTCTCTCACACACACACACTCCCTCTCTCCCTCAGTAACATCACCCTCTCCATCTCTCTCTCTCTCTCACACATTCCCTCTCTCCCTCAGTAACATCTCCCTCTCCATCTCTCTCTCTCTCTCACACACACACACTCCCTCTCTCCCTCAGTAACATCACCCTCTCCATCTCTCTCTCTCTCTCTCACACACTCCCTCTCTCCCTCAGTAACATCACCCTCTCCATCTCTCTCTCTCTCTCACACACTCCCCTCTCCCTCAGTAACATCTCCCTCTCCATCTCTCTCTCTCTCACACTCTCCCTCTCTCCCTCAGTAACATCACCCTCTCCATTCTCTCTCTCTCTCTCACACACTCCCTCTCTCCCTCAGTAACATCTCCCTCTCCATCTCTCTCTCTCTCACACTCTCCCTCTCTCCTCAGTAACATCACCCTCTCCATCTCTCTCTCTCTCTCTCAACACACTCCCTCTCTCCCTCAGTAACATCGCCCTCTCCATCTCTCTCTCTCTCTCTCACACACACTCCCTCTCTCCCTCAGTAACATCACACTCTCCATCTCTCTCTCTCTCTCTCACACACTCCCTCTCTCCCTCAGTACATCACCCTCTATATCTCTCTCTCTATCTCTCACACACTCCCTCTCTCCCTCAGTAACATCACCCTCTCCATCTCTCTCCCACTCTCACACACTCCCTCTCTCCCTCAGTAACATCTCCATCTCCATCTCTCTCTCTCTCACACACACACTCCCTCTCTCCCTCAGTAACATCACCCTCTCCATCTCTCTCTCTCACACACTCCCTCTCTCCCTCAGTAACATCACCCTCTCCATCTCTCTCTCTATCTCTCACACACTCCCTCTCTCCCTCAGTAACATCTCCTCTCCATCTCTCTCTCTCTCTCACACACACTCCCTCTCTCCCTCAGAAACATCACCCTCTCCATCTCTCTCTCTCACACACTCCCTCTCTCCCTCAGTAACATCACCCTCTCCATCTCTCTCTCTCACACTCTCCCTCTCTCCCTCAGTAACATCTCCCTCTCCATCTCTCTCTCTCTCCCTCACACACTCCCTCTCTCCCTCAGTAACATCACCCTCTCCATCTCTCCTCTCTCTCTCACACACTCCCCCTCTCTCCCTCAGTAACATCACCCTCTCCATCTCTCTCTCTCTCTCACACACTCCCTCTCTCCCTCAGTAACATCACCCTCTCCATCTCTCTCTCTCTCTCTCACACACACTCCCTCTCTCCCTCAGTAACATCACCCTCTCCAGCTCTCTCTCTCTCTCTCACACACACACACTCCCTCTCTCCCTCAGTAACATCACCCTCTCCATCTCTCTCTCTCTCTCTCACACATTCCCTCTCTCCCTCAGTAACATCTCCCTCTCCATCTCTCTCTCTCTCACACACACACACTCCCTCTCTCCCTCAGTAACATCACCCTCTCCATCTCTCTCCCTCTCTCACACACACACACTCCCTCTCTCCCTCAGTAACATCACCCTCTCCATCTCTCTCTCTCTCTCACACACTCCCTCTCTCCCTCAGTAACATCACCCTCTCCATCTCTCTCTCTCTCTCTCACACACACTCCCTCTCTCTCTCAGTAACATCACCTCTCCAGCTCTCTCTCTCTCTCTCACACACCACACTCCCTCTCTCCCTCAGTAACATCACCCTCTCCATCTCTCTCTCTCTCTCTCACACATTCCCTCTCTCCCTCAGTAACATCTCCCTCTCCATCTCTCTCTCTCTCACACACACACACTCCCTCTCTCCCTCAGTAACAAATCACCCTCTCCATCTCTCTCTCTCTCTCTCACCACACTCCCTCTCTCCCTCAGTAACATCACCCTCTCCATCTCTCTCTCTCTCTCACACACTCCCTCTCTCCCTCAGTAACATCTCCCTCTCCATCTCTCTCTCTCTCACACTCTCCCTCTCTCCCTCAGTAACATCACCCTCTCCATCTCTCTCTCTCTCTCTCACACACTCCCCTCTCTCCCTCAGTAACATCTCCTCTCCATCTCTCTCTCTCTCACACTCTCCCTCTCTCCCTCAGTAACATCACCCTCTCCATCTCTCTCTCTCTCTCTCACACACTCCCTCTCTCCCTCAGTAACATCGCCCTCTCCATCTCTCTCTCTCTCTCTCACACACACTCCCTCTCTCCCTCAGTAACATCACCCTCTCCATCTCTCTCTCTCTCTCTCACACACTCCCTCTCTCCCTCAGTAACATCACCCTCTATATCTCTCTCTCTATCTCTCACACACTCCCTCTCTCCCTCAGTAACATCACCCTCTCCATCTATCTCCCACTCTCACACACTCCCTCTCTCCCTCAGTAACATCTCCATCTCCATCTCTCTCTCTCTCACACACACACTCCCTCTCTCCCTCAGTAACATCACCCTCTCCATCTCTCTCTCTCACACACTCCCTCTCTCCCTCAGTAACATCACCCTCTCCATCTCTCTCTCTATCTCTCCACACACTCCCTCTCTCCGTCAGTAACATCACCCTCTCCATCTCTCTCCCTCTCTCACACACTCCCTCTCTCCCTCAGTAACATCTCCCTCTCCATCTCTCTCTCTCTCTCACACACACTCCCTCTCTCCCTCAGAAACATCACCCTCTCCATCTCCTCTCTCTCACACACTCCCTCTCTCCCTCAGTAACATCACCCTCTCCATCTCTCTCTCTCACACTCTCCCTCTCTCCCTCAGTAACATCTCCCTCTCCATCTCTCTCTCTCTCCCTCACACACTCCCTCTCTCCCTCAGTAACATCACCCTCTCCATCTCTCTCTCTCTCTCTCACACACTCCCCCTCTCTCCCTCAGTAACATCACCCTCTCCATCTCTCTCTCTCTCTCACACACTCCCTCACTCCCTCAGTAACTTCACCCTCTCCATCTCTCTCTCTCTCTCACACACTCCCTCTCTCCCTCAGTAACTTCACCCTCTCCATCTCTCTCTCTCTCTCACACACTCCCTCTCTCCCTCAGTAACATCCCCCTCTCCATCTCTCTCTCTCTCTCACACACTCCCTCTCTCCCTCAGTAACATCACCCTCTCCATCTCTCTCTCTCTCTCTCACACACTCCCTCTCTCCCTCAGTAACATCACCCTCTCCATCTCTCTCTCTCTCTCTCACACCACTCCCTCTCTCCCTCAGTAACATCACCCTCTCCATCTCTCTCTCTCACACACTCCCTCTCTCCCTCAGTAACATCACCCTCTCCATCTCTCTCTCTCTCTCACACACTCCCTCTCTCCCTCAGTAACATCACCCTCTCCATCTCTCTCTCTCTCACACACACTCCCTCTCTCCCTCAGTAACATCACCCTCTCCATCTCTCTCTCTCTCTCACACACTCCCTCTCTCCCTCAGTAACATCACCCTCTCCATCTCTCTCTCTCTCTCACACACTCCCTCTCTCCCTCAGTAACATCACCCTCTCCATCTCTCTCTCTCTCACACACACTCCCTCTCTCCCTCAGTAACATCACCCTCTCCATCTCATTCTCTCACTCACACACTCCCTCTCTCCCTCAGTAACATCACCCTCTCTCTCTCTCTCTCTCTCACACACTCCCTCTCTCCCTCAGTAACATCACCCTCTCCATCTCTCTCTCTCTCTCTCACACACTCCCTCTCTCCTCAGTAACATCACCCTCTCTCTCTCTCTCTCACACACTCCCTCTCTCCCTCAGTAACATCCCCCTCTCCATCTCTCTCTCTCTCTCACACACTCCCTCTCTCCCTCAGTAACATCACCCTCTCCATCTCTCTCTCTCTCTCACACACTCCCTCTCTCCCTCAGTAATATCACCCTCTCCATCTCTCTTTCTCTCTCTCACACACTCCCTCTCTCCCTCAGTAACATCACCCTCTCCATCTCTCCTCTCTCTCACACACTCCCTCTCTCCTCAGTAACATCACCCTCTCCATCTCTCTCTCACACACTCCCTCTCTCCCTCAGTAACATCACCCTCTCCATCTCTCTCTCTCTCACACACACTCCCTCTCTCCCTCAGTACATCACCCTCTCCATCTCTCTCTCTCACACACTCCCTCTCTCCCTCAGTAACATCACCCCCTCCAGCTCTCTCTCTCCTCTCTCACACACTCCCTCTCTCCCTCAGTAACATCACCCTCTCCATCTCTCTCTCTCTCTCACACACTCCCTCTCTCCCTCAGTAACATCACCCCCTCCAGCTCTCTCTCCCCCTCTCTCACACACTCCCTCTCTCCCTCAGTAACTTCACCCTCTCCATCTCTCCCTCTCTCTCACACACTCCCTCTCTCCCTCAGTAACATCACCCTCTCCATCTCTCTCTCTCTCTCTCACACACACTCCCTCTCTCCCTCAGTAACATCACCCTCTCCATCTCTCTCTCACACACTCCCTCTCTCCTCAGTAACATCACCCTCTCCATCTCTCTCTCTCTCTCACACACTCCCTCTCTCCCTCAGTAACATCACCCTCTCCATCTCTCTCTCTCTCACACACACTCCCTCTCTCCCTCAGTAACATCACCCTCTCCATCTCTCTCTCTCTCTCACACACTCCCTCTCTCCCTCAGTAACATCACCCTCTCCATCTCTCTCTCTCTCACACACACTCCCTCTCTCCCTCAGTAACATCACCCTCTCCATCTCTCTCTCTCTCACACACACTCCCTCTCTCCTCAGTAACATCACCCTCTCCATCTCTCTCTCACTCACACACTCCCTCTCTCCCTCAGTAACATCACCCTCTCTCTCTCTCTCTCTCTCACACACTCCCTCTCTCCCTCAGTAACATCACCCTCTCCATCTCTCTCTCTCTCTCTCACACACTCCCTCTCTCCCTCAGTAACATCACCCTCTCTCTCTCTCTCTCTCACACACTCCCTCTCTCCCTCAGTAATATCACCCTCTCCATCTCTCTTTCTCTCTCTCACACACTCCCTCTCTCCCTCAGTAACATCACCCTCTCCATCTCTCCCTCTCTCTCACACACTCCCTCTCTCCCTCAGTAACATCACCCTCTCCATCTCTCTCTCACACACTCCCTCTCTCCCTCAGTAACATCACCCTCTCCATCTCTCTCTCTCTCACACACACTCCCTCTCTCCCTCAGTACATCACCCTCTCCATCTCTCTCTCTCACACACTCCCTCTCTCCCTCAGTAACATCACCCCCTCCAGCTCTCTCTCTCCCTCTCTCACACACTCCCTCTCTCCCTCAGTAACATCACCCTCTCCATCTCTCTCTCTCTCTCACACACTCCCTCTCTCCCTCAGTAACATCACCCCCTCCAGCTCTCTCTCCCCCTCTCTCACACACTCCCTCTCTCCCTCAGTAACTTCACCCTCTCCATCTCTCCCTCTCTCTCTCACACACTCCCTCTCTCCCTCAGTAACATCACCCTCTCCATCTCTCTCTCTCTCACACACACTCCCTCTCTCCCTCAGTAACATCACCCTCTCCATCTCTCTCTCTCTCTCACACACACTCCCTCTCTCCCTCAGAAACATCACCCTCTCCATCTCTCTCTCTCACACACTCCCTCTCTCCCTCAGTAACATCACCCTCTCCATCTCTCTCTCTCTCTCACACACACTCCGTCTCTCCCTCAGTAACGTCACCCTCTCCATCTCTCTCTCTCTCTCACACACACTCCGTCTCTCCCTCAGTAACGTCACCCTCTCCATCTCTCTCTCTCTCTCTCTCACACACTCCCTCTCTCCCTCAGTAACATCACCCTCTATATCTCTCTCTCTAACTCTCACACACTCCCTCTCTCCCTCAGTAACATCACCCTCTCCATCTCTCTCCCACTCTCACACACTCCCTCTCTCCCTCAGTAACATCACCCTCTCCATCTCTCTCTCTCACACACTCCCTCTCTCCCTCAGTAACATCACCCTCTCCATCTCTCTCTCTATCTCTCACACACTCCCTCTCTCCCTCAGTAACATCACCCTCTCCATCTCTCTCCCTCTCTCACACACTCCCTCTCTCCCTCAGTAACATCTCCCTCTCCATCTCTCTCTCTCTCTCACACACACTCCCTCTCTCCCTCAGAAACATCACCCTCTCCATCTCTCTCTCTCACACACTCCCTCTCTCCCTCAGTAACATCACCCTCTCCATCTCTCTCTCTCACACACTCCCTCTCTCCCTCAGTAACATCACCCTCTCCATCTCTCTCTCTCTCACACACACTCCCTCTCTCCCTCAGTAACATCACCCTCTCCATCTCTCTCTCTCTCTCACACACTCCCTCTCTCCCTCAGTAACATCACCCTCTCCATCTCTCTCTCTCTCACACACACTCCCTCTCTCCCTCAGTAACATCACCCTCTCCATCTCTCTCTCTCTCACACACACTCCCTCTCTCCCTCAGTAACATCACCCTCTCCATCTCTCTCTCTCACTCACACACTCCCTCTCTCCCTCAGTAACATCACCCTCTCTCTCTCTCTCTCTCTCACACACTCCCTCTCTCCCTCAGTAACATCACCCTCTCCATCTCTCTCTCTCTCTCTCACACACTCCCTCTCTCCCTCAGTAACATCACCCTCTCTCTCTCTCTCTCTCACACACTCCCTCTCTCCCTCAGTAATATCACCCTCTCCATCTCTCTTTCTCTCTCTCACACACTCCCTCTCTCCCTCAGTAACATCACCCTCTCCATCTCTCCCTCTCTCTCACACACTCCCTCTCTCCCTCAGTAACATCACCCTCTCCATCTCTCTCTCACACACTCCCTCTCTCCCTCAGTAACATCACCCTCTCCATCTCTCTCTCTCACACACACACTCCCTCTCTCCCTCAGTACATCACCCTCTCCATCTCTCTCTCTCTCTCTCACACATTCCCTCTCTCCCTCAGTAACATCTCCCTCTCCATCTCTCTCTCTCTCTCACACACACACTCCCTCTCTCCCTCAGTAACATCACCCTCTCCATCTCTCTCTCTCTCTCTCACACACACTCCCTCTCTCCCTCAGTAACATCACCCTCTCCATCTCTCTCTCTCTCTCACACACTCCCTCTCTCCCTCAGTAACATCACCCACTCCAGCTCTCTCTCCCCTCTCTCACACACTCCCTCTCTCCCTCAGTAACTTCACCCTCTCCATCTCTCCCTCTCTCTCTCACACACTCCCTCTCTCCCTCAGTAACATCACCCTCTCCATCTCTCTCTCTCTCACACACACTCCCTCTCTCCCTCAGTAACATCACCCTCTCCATCTCTCTCTCTCTCTCACACACACTCCCTCTCTCCCTCAGAAACATCACCCTCTCCATCTCTCTCTCTCACACACTCCCTCTCTCCCTCAGTAACATCACCCTCTCCATCTCTCTCTCTCTCTCACACACACTCCCTCTCTCCCTCAGTAACATCACCCTCTCCATCTCTCTCTCTCTCTCTCTCACACACTCCCTCTCTCCCTCAGTAACATCACCCTCTATATCTCTCTCTCTATCTCTCACACACTCCCTCTCTCCCTCAGTAACATCACCCTCTCCATCTCTCTCTCCACTCTCACACACTCCCTCTCTCCCTCAGTAACATCACCCTCTCCATCTCTCTCTCTCTACACACTCCCTCTCTCCCTCAGTAACATCACCCTCTCCATCTCTCTCTCTATCTCTCACACACTCCCTCTCTCCCTCAGTAACATCACCCTCTCCATCTCTCTCCCTCTCTCACACACTCCCTCTCTCCCTCAGTAACATCTCCCTCTCCATCTCTCTCTCTCTCTCACACACACTCCCTCTCTCCTCCTCAGAAACATCACCCTCTCCATCTCTCTCTCTCACACACTCCCTCTCTCCCTCAGTAACATCACCCTCTCCATCTCTCTCTCTCACACTCTCCCTCTCTCCCTCAGTAACATCTCCCTCTCCATCTCTCTCTCTCTCCCTCACACACTCCCTCTCTCCCTCAGTAACATCACCCTCTCCCATCTCTCTCTCTCTCTCTCTCACACTCCCCCTCTCTCCCTCAGTAACATCACCCTCTCCATCTCTCTCTCTCTCTCACACACTCCCTCACTCCCTCAGTAACTTCACCCTCTCCATCTCTCTCTCTCTCACACACTCCCTCTCTCCCTCAGTAACTTCACCCTCTCCATCTCTCTCTCTCTCTCACACACTCCCTCTCTCCCTCAGTAACATCACCCTCTCCATCTCTCTCTCTCACACACTCCCTCACTCCCTCAGTAACATCACCCTCTCCATCTCTCTCTCTCTCTCTCACACACTCCCTCTCTCCCTCAGTAACATCACCCTCTCCATCTCTCTCTCTCTCTCACACACACTCCCTCTCTCCCTCAGTAACATCACCCTCTCCATCTCTCTCTCTCACACACTCCCTCTCTCCCTCAGTAACATCAGCCCCTCCATCTCTCCATCTCTCTCTCTCACACACTCCCTCTCTCCCTCAGTAACATCACCCTCTCCATCTCTCTCTCTCTCACACACACTCACTCTCTCCCTCAGTGACATCACCCTCTCCATCTCTCTCTCTCTCTCTCACACACTCCCTCTCTCCCTCAGTAACGAATCCCTCTCCATCTCTCTCTCTCTCACACATTCCCTCTCTCCCTCAGTAACATCACCCTCTCCATCTCTCTCTCTCTCTCTCACACACTCCCTCTCTCCCTCAGTAACATCACCCTCTCCATCTCTCTCTCTCTCTCACACACACTCCCTCTCTCCTCAGTAACATCACCCTCTCCATCTCTCTCTCTCACACACTCCCTCTCTCCCTCAGTAACATCACCCTCTCCATCTCTCTCTCTCTATCTCTCACACACTCCCTCTCTCTCCTCAGTAACATCAACCTCTCCATCTCTCTCTCTCTCTCTCGCACACACTCCCTCTCTCCCTCAGTAACATCACCCTCTCCATCTCTCTCTCTCTCTCTCACACACTCCCTCTCTCCCTCAGTAACATCACTCTCTCTATCTCTCTCTCTCTCACACACACACTCCCTCTCTCCCTCAGTAACATCACCCTCTCCATCTCTCTCTCTCTCTCTCACACACTCCCTCTCTCCCTCAGGAACATCTCCCTCTCCATCTCTCTCTCTCTCTCTCACACACTCCCTCTCTCCCTCAGTAACATCACCCTCTCCATCTCTCTCTCTCTCTCTCACACACTCCCTCTCTCCCTCAGGAACATCTCCCTCTCCATCTCTCTCTCTCTCTCACACATTCCCTCTCTCCCTCAGTAACGTCACCCTCTCCATCTCTCTCTCTCTCACACACACACACTCCCTCTCTCCCTCAGTAACATCACCCTCTCCATCTCTCTCTCACACACACACACTCCCTCTCTCCCTCAGTAACGTCACCCTCTCCATCTCTCTCTCTCTCTCACACACTCCCTCTCTCCCTCAGTAACATCACCCTCTCCATCTCTCTCTCTCTCTCTCACACACTCTCCCTCTCTCCCTCAGTAACATCACCCTCTCCATCTCTTTCTCTCTCTCTCACACACACTCCCTCTCTCCCTCAGTAACATCTCCCTCTCCATCTCTCTCTCTCTCACACACTCCCTCGCTCCCTCAGTAACATCACCCTCTCCATCTCTCTCTCTCTCTCACACACTCCCACTCTCCCTCAGTAACATCTCCCTCTCTATCTCTCTCTCTCTCACACACTCCCTCTCTCCCTCAGTAACATCACCCTCTCCATCTCTCTCTCTCTCTCACACCACTCCCTCTCTCCCTTAGTAACGTCACCCTCTCCATCTCTCTCTCTCTCTCTCACACACTCTCTCTCTCCCTCAGTAACATCACCCTCTCCATCTCTCTCTCTCTCTCTCACACACACTCCCTCTCTCCCTCAGTAACATCACCCTCTCCATCTCTGTCTCTCTCTCTCTCACACACTCCCTCTCTCCCTCAGTAACATCACCCTCTCCATCTCTCTCTCTCTCTCACACACACACTCCCTCTCTCTCAGTAACATCACCCTCTCCATCTCTCTCTCTCTCTCACACACTCCCTCCTCTCCGCAGTAACGTCACCCTCTCCATCTCTCTCTCTCTCTCTCACACACTCTCTCTCTCCCTCAGTAACATCACCCTCTCCATCTCTCTCTCTCTCTCTCACACACACTCCCTCTCTCCCTCAGTAACATCACCCTCTCCATCTCTGTCTCTCTCTCTCTCACACACTCCCTCTCTCCCTCAGTAACATCACCCTCTCCATCTCTCTCTCTCTCTCACACACACACTCCCTCTCTCTCAGTAACATCACCCTCTCTCTCTCTCTCTCTCTCACACACTCCCTCTCTCCTCAGTAACATCACCCTCTCCATCTCTCTCTCTCTCTCTCACACTCCCTCTCTCCCTCTGTAACATCACCCTCTCCATCTCTCTCTCTCACACACTCCCTCTCTCCCTCAGTAACATCACCCTCTCCATCACTCTCTCTCTCTCACACACTCCCTCTCTCCCTCAGTAACATCACCCTCTCCATCTCTCTCTCTATCTCTCACACACTCCCTCTCTCCTTCAGTAACATCACCCTCTCCATCTCACTCTCTCTCACACACTCCCTCTCTCCCTCAGTAACATCACCCTCTCCATCTCTCTCTCTCTCACACACACACTCCCTCTCTCCCTCAGTAACATCACCCTCTCCATCTCTCTCTCTCTCTCACACACTCCCTCTCTCTCTCAGTAACATCACCCTCTCCATCTCTCTCTCTTACACACACTCCCTCGCTCCCTCAGTAACGTTACCCTCTCCATCTCTCTCTCTCTCACACACACACTCTCTCTCTCCCTCAGTAACATCACCCTCTCCATCTCTCTCTCTCTCTCTCACACACTCTCTCTCTCCCTCAGTACATCACCCTCTCCATCTCTCTCTCTCTCTCTCACACACTCCCTCTCTCCCTCAGTAACTTCACCCTCTCCATCTCTCTCTCTCTCTCACACACTCCCTCTCTCCCTCAGTAACATTACCCTCTCCATCTCTCTCTCTCACACACTCCCTCACTCCCTCAGTAACATCACCCTCTCCATCTCTCTCTCTCTCTCTCACACACTCCCTCTCTCCCTCAGTAACATCACCCTCTCCATCTCTCTCTCTCTCTCACACACACTCCTCTCTCCCTCAGTAACATCACCCTCTCCATCTCTCTCTCTCACACACTCCCTCTCTCCCTCAGTAACATCACCCCCTCCATCTCTCCATCTCTCTCTCTCACACACTCCCTCTCTCCCTCAGTAACATCACCCTCTCCATCTCTCTCTCTCTCACACACACTCACTCTCTCCCTCAGTGACATCACCCTCTCCATCTCTCTCTCTCTCTCACACACTCCCTCTCTCCCTCAGTAACGAATCCCTCTCCATCTCTCTCTCTCTCACACATTCCCTCTCTCCCTCAGTAACATCACCCTCTCCATCTCTCTCTCTCTCTCTCACACACTCCCTCTCTCCCTCAGTAACATCACCCTCTCCATCTCTCTCTCTCTCTCACACACAGTCCCTCTCTCCCTCAGTAACATCACCCTCTCCATCTCTCTCTCTCACACACTCCCTCTCTCCCTCAGTAACATCACCCTCTCCATCTCTCTCTCTCTATCTCTCACACACTCCCTCTCTCCCTCAGTAACATCAACCTCTCCATCTCTCTCTCTCTCTCTCGCACACACTCCCTCTCTCCCTCAGTAACATCACCCTCTCCATCTCTCTCTCTCTCTCTCACACACTCCCTCTCTCCCTCAGTAACATCACTCTCTCTATCGCTCTCTCTCTCACACACACACTCCCTCTCTCCCTCAGTAACACCACCCTCTCCATCTCTCTCTCTCTCTCTCACACACTCCCTCTCTCCCTCAGTAACATCACCCTCTCCATCACTCTCTCTCTCTCACACACACACTCTCTCTCTCCCTCAGTAACATCACCCTCTCCATCTCTCTCTCTCTCTCTCACACACTCCCTCTCTCCCTCAGGAACATCTCCCTCTCCATCTCTCTCTCTCTCTCACACATTCCCTCTCTCCCTCAGTAACGTCACCCTCTCCATCTCTCTCTCTCTCACACACACACACTCCCTCTCTCCCTCAGTAACATCACCCTCTCCATCTCTCTCTCACACACACACACTCCCTCTCTCCCTCAGTAACGTCACCCTCTCCATCTCTCTCTCTCTCTCACACACTCCCTCTCTCCCTCAGTAACATCACCCTCTCCATCTCTCTCTCTCTCTCTCACACACTCTCCCTCTCTCCCTCAGTAACATCACCCTCTCCATCTCTTTCTCTCTCTCTCTCACACACTCCCTCTCTCCCATCAGTAACATCTCCCTCTCCATCTCTCTCTCTCTCACACACTCCCTCGCTCCCTCAGTAACATCACCCTCTCCATCTCTCTCTCTCTCTCACACACTCCCACTCTCCCTCAGTAACATCTCCCTCTCTATCTCTCTCTCTCTCACACACTCCCTCTCTCCCTCAGTAACGTCACCCTCTCCATCTCTCTCTCTCTCACACACACACACTCCCTCTCTCCCTCAGTAACATCACCCTCTCCATCTCTCTCTCTCTCACACACACTCCCTCTCTCTCAGTAACATCACCCTCTCCATCTCTCTCTCTCTCTCACACACTCCCTCTCTCCCTCAGTAACATCACCCTCTCCATCTCTCTCTCTCTCTCACACACTCCCTCTCTCCCTCAGTAACATCACCCTCTCCATCTCTCTCTCTCACACACTCCCTCTCTCCCTCAGTAACATCACCCTCTCCATCACTCTCTCTGTCTCACACACTCCCTCTCTCCCTCAGTAACATCACCCTCTCCATCTCTCTCTCTCTCTATCTCTCACACACTCCCTCTCTCCTTCAGTAACATCACCCTCTCCATCTCACTCTCTCTCACACACTCCCTCTCTCCCTCAGTAACATCACCCTTCTCCCATCTCTCTCTCTCTCTCACACACACACTCACTCTCTCCCTCAGTAACATCACCCTCTCCATCTCTCTCTCTCTCTCACACACTCCCTCTCTCTCTCAGTAACATCACCCTCTCCATCTCTCTCTCTTACACACACTCCCTCGCTCCCTCAGTAACGTTACCCTCTCCATCTCTCTCTCTCTCACACACACACTCTCTCTCTCCCCTCAGTAACATCACCCTCTCCATCTCTCTCTCTCTCTCTCACACACTCCCTCTCTCCCTCAGTAACGTCACCCTCTCCATCTCTCTCTCTCACACACTCCCTCTCTCCCTCAGTAACGTCACCCTCTCCATCTCTCTCTCTCTCACACACACCACTCCCTCTCTCCCTCAGTAACATCACCCTCTCCATCTCTCTCTCACACACACACACTCCCTCTCTCCCTCAGTAACGTCACCCTCTCCATCTCTCTCTCTCTCACACACTCCCTCTCTCCCTCAGTAACATCACCCTCTCCATCTCTCTCTCTCTCTCTCACACACTCTCCTCTCTCCCTCAGTAACATCACCCTCTCCATCTCTCTCTCTCTCTCTCACACACCTCCCTCTCTCCCTCAGTAACATCACCCTCTCCATCTCTCTCTCTATCTCTCACACACTCCCTCTCTCCCTCAGTAACATCACCTTCTCCATCTCTCTCTCTCTCTCTCACACACTCCCTCTCTCCCTCAGTAACATCGCCCTCGCCATCTCTCTCTCTCTCACTCTCACTCACTCCCTCTCTCCCTCAGTAACATCACCCACTCCATCTCTCTCTCTCTCTCACACACTCCCTCTCTCCCTCAGTAACATCACCCTCTCCATCTCTCTCTCTCTCACACAATCCCTCTCTCCCTCAGTAACATCACCCTCTCCATCACTCTCTCTCTCTCTCTCACACACTCCCCCTCTCTCCTCAGTAACATCACCCTCTCCATCTCTCTCTCTCTCACACACACTCCCTCTCTCCCTCAGTAACGTCACCCTCTCCATCTCTCTCTCTCTCTCACACACTCCCTCTCTCCCTCAGTAACATCACCCTCTCCATCTCTCTCTCTCTCTCTCATACTCTCCCTC
>NW_027310554.1:0-66077 GCF_047496795.1 Chiloscyllium punctatum
AAGATCTGAAGTAATGAAGGCAAGTGTGCTACATGTGACACAAACTTTGAAGAATTATGTCCCGAACCCCTCAGTCTATCTGTTCTACAACACTACCCAGGGCCCTAATATTAATTGCATAACCCTTCCTCTTGTTTGTTTACTGAAATGCAATTTATCTAAATTAAACTTCATTTCCACTCCTCAGCCCATTGGTCCAATTGATCAAGATCGTGTAATCTTAGATAAACCTCATCACTGTTCACTCTACCACCAATCTTGGTCTCATTTGCAAACTTACCAACCATGTCTTCTATGTTCTCATCTAAATCATTTAAAGAAATGACAAACACAAAATGGACCCAGCACAGGTCTCTGTGGAACTCTGTTGGTCAGAGGCCTCCAATCTGAAAAACAACTCTCCTTCACAACTCTCTGTCTCCTGCCATCAAGCCAATTTTGTATCCAATTGGCTAGCTCACTCTGAATCCCATTTGACTTTATGAACTTTACTAATTAGTCTACCATGTGGAATATCATCAAAGGCTTTACTAAAGTCCACGTAGACAATGTCTACCGCTCTGCCTCATCAATCTTCTTAACTTCCTCAAACAACTCAAACAAGTTTGTGAGATGCAATTTCCCTTGCAGAAAACCAAGCTGACTATCCCTAATCAATCCTTGCCCCTCCAAATGCATATAAATCTATTCTTTAAAATGGCGGTGCTCGCACCCGACATAGTGCACTAGTTGGAGGATGCTCAGGTGTGGAGTCTGTGTATATATTGGGTGTGGGCACTTGCACTCCCCTTTTGATTCTCTCAAAAAACTTCTCCTCTGGATTTGGTTGCACTTCAGTCCCATCTTTGGGCACCCGGTGCAGAGCGGGAAGGGTCGGACCTGCTCGTGGGCCTGGGGGCTCCTGGGCCTGGCCAAACTGGCCGTAAACAAGTCCAGGCAGAGGGCGGTGGAGAGGGTCGTTGGGGCTGACTGCCTGCCCCTCTTCCGCGGTCACATCAGAGCCTGGGTGTCTCTGGAGGAGGAGCATGCGGTGTCCACCAACACCCTGGAGTCGTTCAGGGAGAGGTGGGCGCCACAGGGAGTGGAGTGTATTATTTCCCCCTCCATCTCTATGTTGATTTAATCCCTACCCTCCCCTTCACTGTTTGATCACCCAGCATTGCCCTCTGCGACTTGCGTGTATCCTTTCTTCCAAGAGGTGATGCACAAATAAAGATTTACACACTTGTCTTTTACCGTGTCTGACACCTGCACACTCACGACCTGAGTGCGGGGGAAAAATAAGCACTACAGCTGTCAGACAGTAGTAAGAAAAAAAGAAATAAAAATCAAATCTTTCAGCATCGCTTTCAACAATTTACACGGCACTGAAGTCAGAATCATGTTGAAATTTAAAAGCATGTTTATTATATTGAGTTATTTAACAGATTGTCAATATCGACACATTTATAAAACTTTTTTAGAGGTATGCAAAATGACCTCAACCTTTATCAATGCATTTGCCAGTTCATTTTTTAACAAAATGAGCCTGTGTCTGTGCGGATCCCACTGTTCGTTGAACAGATTTAATTGGAAGCACTAGCTTTTGGAGCGCTGCTCCTGCATCAGGTGAAGGAGCAGGACCCCGAAGGCTAGTGCTGTTGGACTATAACCTGGTGTTGTGTGATTTTTAACTTTACACAGCCCCAGTCCAACATCGGTATCCCCAAAGCATGACTGTTGGTTGATGGAAGCTGTGAGATGCTTCACTCCCTCTTATGAAATCTTTCATGCCATTTCCCCATTCTAACACGAGAGGGTGGCATTGTACCACTTTCATTAAGATGGGTGTTGGACTGGGGTGGACCAAGTGCTCCCAAATAAACCTGTTGGGCGATGACCTGGTGCGGCGTGACGGTTTCCCCCCCCCCCTACTTTAATCAAGGCAGAGGCTTTGAACTTTATTCCTTCCCCTCTACAGCAATGTAAAAGCTCTCCTGCTGTAGCAGCCTGAGCTAACTTTCAACGGAAGAGCCACATGAACATGTTTTGAGTTGATGCAACGTTGACCACACATTGCACTTCTGTACGATATGGGAACAGAACGAACTGGAGCTACTCAACAGATGTGGCAGCATTTGTGGGGAGAGAAACTGAGTTAACGTTTCGAGTCTGGTATGATTTTGTGCGGGAGATATGGGATCGAATCCCATCACAGCAGGTGTGGATTCAGTTTTTAAAAAATCACTGGATTTTTAAAATTGGGGACCACGTTTGTCATTATAAAAAAACCCTGCTGATGTCTTTTAGCTAAAAAATAACAGGTTATAGTCCAACAGGTTTATTTGGAAGTATTCCCTCAATATCCTTTAGGGAAGGAAATCTACCTACATTCGATTCCAGACCCACAGCAATGGGGTCCAAGATTAGAGTGGTGCTGGAAAAGCACAGCAGGTCAGACAGCATCCGAGGAGCAGGAAGAGCTTCCAGATGAAGGGCCTTTGCCCGAAACGTCGATTTTCCTGCTTCTCGGATGCTGCCTGATACTGTGCTTCTCTAGCACCACTCTAACCTTGACTCTAATCTATTGCATCTACAGTACCCATTTCCACCCACAGCAATGGGGTTTGCTCTTAATTGGGAAATTGGGAATGGGCAATGGAAACCGGCCCAGCCAGCGATAACCACATCCCACTGAAGAATTATAAACAAGGGACCGAGCTCTGGAGCTTCCTTCTTCCCAGAGAATAATTTATTTTATTTACACATGCATTTTGCAAAAGCAACTGCAGTTAGAGGACCTGCTGGGAAAATAAAAGACTGAAATAGGTTGATAGTAACTCAAAGGAGAAAATCTGTCTTGTTGTGTCCTTAATGATTGCTTTGAGTATTAAACCAACAATACTTCAATCTCTGACCTCAAAAGGTCTCCGTGAGACACTAGTAAAGGTGAAAGGAGAGCTTTAGTGCTTGCTGGAAGTTTCATGGGCTCCAGGCTGATTTCCACAGGGCTGTGGCTTCCATTGCAAATCCTGACCCCCACCCGGATAGAATCCCAGATTTTCATCGGCGCCCTCCCTTTTTTTTCCTCTTCTCCAGTGCAGCAAATTCCAAGGAGGCATACAGAGGCCCACCGGGAGTCTGGGGAAAAAGGTCAAGATGCAAAGTGGTTACAACACAGGACCAATGATCCCACCTTGTCATTGAGTTTCAGCGAATGTCAGAGCATTCGGCCCGTCATTCCACTGCCAGTTCTGTCCAGTGACTACGCCCTCAGCACTAACCCTATGACAGTGGAGAGCTCTCCCAGCGCTGGTCATCTGATGGTGCCTGCGCCCTCAGCACTAACCGTCCAACAGTGATGTCTCCCTCAGCACTGACCCTTCGACAGCATTCCCTCCTTCAGTGCTGACCCTCCGACAGCATCCCCTCCCTCAGCACTTACCATCCAACAGTGCTGTCTCCCTTGGCACTGACCCTCCGACAGCAGCCCCTCCCTCAGCACTGACCATCCAACAGTGCTGTCTCCCTTAGCACTGACCCTCCGACAGCATCCCCCACCCTCAGCACTGACCGTCCAACAATGCTGTCTCCGTTATCACTGACCCTCCGACAGCATCCCCTCCCTCAGCACTGACCATCCAACAGTGCTGTCTCCCTTAGCACTGACCCTCCGACAGCATCCCCCTCCCTCAGCACTGACCGTCCAACAATGCTGTCTCCGTTATCACTGACCCTCCGACAGCATCCCCTCCCTCAGCACTGACCATCCAACAGTGCTGTCTCCCTTAGCACTGACCCTCTGATAGTGTCCTCTCCTCAGCAATGACCCTCTGACAGTGTCCGCTCCTCAGCACTGACCGTCCAATAGTGCAGAGTCTTCTCAGTGCTGGTCCTCCGACAGCATCCCAACCCTCAGCACTGAGCCTCCGACAGTGCCTGCCCCCTCAGCACTGACCATCTGAGTGCCCACGTCCTGAGCATTGACCCGACGAAAGTGCCCACTGCCCCAATACTGACTCTTTGACAGTTCCTGCACCCGCAGCACTGACAATCTGACAGTGTCCACTCCCTCAGCACTGACCCTCTGACAGAGCCCATTTCCTCAGTACTGACCCTCTGACAGAGCCCACTCCCTCAGCACTGACCCTCTGCAGTGCCCATTCCCTCAGTGCTGCCCCTGTGACAGTGTGGCACTGTGAGGAGTGGAGAGGGAGGTTGAGCTCCAGTAGACACCCTCAGTCATAGCTCTGTGAAACTGCCAGAATTCTCAGTCTTCATTTTAAACCTCAATATTAACCAACATAGTTGGATGGAGGATGCTGTGTGGTCAGTCCCAGTGCAGAGTTAAAATGGTGACAGAGCAACAATGAGCTGGGAGTGGGACACAGACATTTGGAAATCCCCAGTCAACTCTGAGAGAGGCATCCTCTCCCAATCAGTAACCCCTCCTCTTGCTTATCAGACCTGGATAAGGCTAATGGAGTTATTTTGATTCCAGTTTCAGGGAGCTGTGAGATTTGTTAGTTATTCAGTTCCAGACTGGTCTGGTGTCATTTGGTTGAAATCTCCAACAGAATTTGAACTGATTACCCTCAACCATCTCACGCTTGTGAATCGGGACAATGCTTAGAATCAACTCACCTGGACTCCGTCTGGATGTGCCCGCCTTGCCTCTGTTTGGTGGCTCTTTCCTGTATGTTAATGGGTCAGATGTGAAAGGTAAATTAATCCCAGTCTGGGAAATCGAGGGCTAAATCGAGACAAAGTGTGCGCCAGTGATTTGTCAATGTACCAATGCCTCAGTGCACCCATGTCGATTAACTCACTCAATTATAGTTGCAAATTCCTAACGCCCTCACAGTATGGAAACAGACCCTTCAGTCTAACCAGTCCCTGCTGAACATAATCCCAAACTAAACTAGTCCCATCTGCCTGTGCACTTGGCCCATATCTCTCCAAACATTTCCTATCCATGTCCTTACCTATTATTTACTATCCATACGACTTAACTCTGTGACCTGCCTGCATTGCTCACAAGACAAAGCTTTTCACGTGATAATAAATTCAATCCAATTTAATTCACTGCCTCTGGAAGTTCATTCCATACACGAACCGCTGTCTGTGTCAAAAAAAACAATTTCCTCTCATGCCTTTTTAAAATCTTTTTCCTCTTACCTTGAAAATGTGCCCCCTAGTCTTGAAACCCCCACTCTAGGGAAAAGACACCCGTCATTCACCTTATCTCGGTCCCTCATGATCTTACAAACCTCTATAAAGACATCTCTCAACTTCCTACACTCCAGTGAGAAAGCTCCCAGCTTATCCAACCTTTCCTTACAATCCGCCAGTCCCGGCAGCAGTCTGGTAAATCTCTTCTGAACCCTCTCCCAGTTTAATAATATCCTTCCTATGACAGGACAACCAGATCTGGACCCAGTACTCCAGATGAGGCCTCACCAATGTCCTGTACAACCTCAACATGATGTTCCAACCTCTATACTCAAAGATCAGCGCAATGAAGGCAAGTGTGCTAAACGCCTTCTTAACCAGCCTGTCAACATGTGACACAAACTTCAAAGAATTATGTGTTTGCACCCCTCGGCATCTCTGCTATACAACACTATCCAAGGCCTTACATTTAATTGTATAATCCTGCCCCTGTTTGTTTTACCAAAATGCAATACCAGACATTTATCCAAATTAAACTCCATCTTCCACTCCTCAGCACACTGATCCAATTGATCAAGAACTCTTTGTCATTTTCAATAACTTTCTTCACTGTCCACTATGCCACCAATCTTGGTGTCAACTGCAAACTTCCTAACCATGCTTCCTATATTATCATCTAAATCATTTTTATAAATGACAAACAGAAGTGGACCCAGTACCAATCCCCGTGGAACACTGCAGGTCATAGTCCTTCACTCCGAACAACAAATCTCCATCATTCCTCTCTGTCTCCTGCTGTCAAGCCAATTTTGTACTCCATTGGCAAGCTCACCCTGAATCCTATGCAATCTAACTTCACTAATTAATGCACCAAACAGAACTGTGTCAAACACTTCAGTAACATTGAAGTAAACCACATCTATCGCTCTGTCCTCATCAATCTTCTTGATCACTTGTCACAAACCTGGTTTTGTTTTTTGAATCGTTGTTCCTTTTCTCAAGGATGCTATGTCCTTGTTTTTTTTCCCTCCCCAGATGAGTAATAAGCTGCTGTTCTTTGTGTTTCATTGTGTAATTTTGTGAAAAAATGTTTGTCTGTTTTTAACCTGGTAGTTAACCTCGCTAGCTTATGCTGGGTAATTTTCACTGTACACTTAATGAATCAAATTGCAAAGTTATGGTCTGGGCTCCTTGCTTAAGAATGTTTTGAGTGGTTTGGCCTAGTCTATAAAACACTTCCTCAAAAACTGAATCAAGTTTACGGGATACAATTTCCCTAGAACAAAATTCTGGCTAGTATTCATAAATGCATAATTTCAGGATCACCTCCAACAATGTACCCACCGCTGTCAAATTCACAGGTCCTCATACCTCTTCGTAAACAAAGGCAGAGCATTAGCCAGCCTCCAGTCATTCGGCACCTCAAGCGTATTTATAGATGACATAAATATTTCTGTAAGTGTCCCCGCTATTTCCTCAATAACTTCCCTCAAAGTCCTGGGATACTCTTGATCAGGTCCCAGAGACTTATCCACCTTTATATTTTCTAAGGTCTCTAACACTCCTTCTTCTATGATGTGACGTAGTTTCAACACACCAATATTTATTTCTCTCGCCTCCATTTCTTTCTCTACAGTGAAAAACTGACTTGAAATAATCATTTAATATTGCTCCCTTCATAGAAACCCTACACAATGGAAAAAGACCCTTCAGCCCAACAAGTCCACAATGACCCTCAAGAGTCTCCCACCTAGACCCATTCCCCTAACTTATCACTCGACATTTACCCTGACTGATCTTCCTAACCCATACATCCCTGAACACTACGGGCAATTTAGCATAGCCAATTCACCTAACTTACACATCTTTGGACTGTGGGAAGAAACTGGAGCATCCAGAGACAATCCACGCAGACACGGGGAGAACGTACAAACTCCACACTGACAGTCACCCGAGGGTAGAGTTGAACGGGTCGCTGGTGTCGTGAGGCAGCAGTGTTAATCACTGAGCCACCGTGCCCCCCCAAAGCGTACGCTCACACAGGGACTCTTGAGGTGCAAGAGAAAGATGCCCTCTTTGATCTTTTATGCGTCTACTCTATAGAAATATCTGCTGAAAACAGTGCATCCCCTCATATTCAACAATATCTTCTCAATACAGTAATCTAACTTCAATACTCCAACATTCTCTCAACTCAGCAATATCCCCCAACTACTCCAATATTCCCTCAACGCAGCAATATTCTTTCAAAACACCACTATTCCCTCAAAACTCCAATATACCCTGAATTCTCAAATATTCCCTCCACACAGCAATGTTCCCTGAATATCCCGATAGTCTCTCATTCCACCAATACTGTCTTAACACTCCAATGGTCCCTCGCTATAACAGTATCTCCTCAGTCCATCAATATTCTCAAAATACTCCAACATTTTGTCAATGCACCAATATTCCATCAAGAAAACATTATTTCCCCAAATCTCCAACATTCCCTCAGTCCTCCAATATTCTCTCGATACCTCAACGTTGCCTCAATACTCTAATATTTTCTCAATAGACCAATACTCCAGTATCCCCTCAATATGTGAATATTCTCTTAATGTCCCAATTATTCCTCAACACTCCAATATTCTCCGAATGCACCAATTCTTCCACAATGCTGTAATAGTCCCTCAATGTTTAAAAATTCCCTAAGTGCTACAATGCTAATCCCATTATAGTCTCAACCCCACATGCCTTTTCACTCTCTACAAGTTTTCAAGTCGTCACTAATGAAAGAAAATGTTTATCTCCTCCTTACATTTATTCAGTGTCCCAGCATCCACCGCGCTCTGGCGTCGTGAATTTCACAGATTCACTACCTTCTGAGAGAAGTAAATCTTCCTCATCTCTGTTTTAAATCTGCCATTTCTGAGTTTAAAGGTATGATTACTTGTTCTAACTTGCCCCACAAAGTGAAACATCCTCTACACATCCCTTTAGCATTTTATATACTTCAATGAGATCTCCTCTCATTTTTCTAAACTCCAGTGACTATAAGCCTAAACTGCTCACTATCTCTTCATAATACAAGTCCTTCATTGCTGGAATTGATTAAATTAGCAATTATTACTACATATTAATTAAGTATGACATTATTTCTGGTATTAATAGATGGATATCATGTTACCATTGTTATTAAAACATACATATATAACATTTCTGCTGGTTAATTGTACTTATAATGTTATTGCTGGTAGGTATAATTAACGGTAGCATTAATAAATATAATGTTACTGCTGGTAATGAAAATAAATATCACATTACTGCTGATTTCACAAATAACTACAATGATACTGTTGGTATTTATAAATAAATGCCGGATTGTTGCTTGTATTTATAATTACTGATGGTATTAAAAAGTAAGTACAATGTTGCTGCATCTATTTATGAATACGTATTATATTACTGCCGGCATTTATAAATACACATGATATTGCTGCCGATATTCAAGAATGCATACAATGCATTTAGAAACAGAAACAGTATCATTTATTGTTTATGAATACAAACAGTAATGTTATATTTATAAATGCATTGTATGTAATGTTGAATATCAACAGCCATATCATATGTGTTTATATATGCTGGCAGTAACGTAATATGTATTCATAAACAGAAGCAGTATCATTTATTGTTGATGAATACATATTATATTGTTGCTATAATATTCCTATGAATAAACATAACAGCTAGATTTTATAGATAAATATAACGATGCTTTTATTTAGAAACAAATATAACATTACTGTTTGTATTTATAATCAATTACAATGTTACTGCATGTACTTACAAATAAATATAACATTACTGCTGGTATTTATAATAAATGTAATGTTACTGCATAAATTTATGAATAAATATATCATTACTGCTTGTATTTATAATTAAATACTATGTTACTGCATAGATGTATAAATAACTATAACACAACCACTAATGTTTATACATACATATAATATTGCTGCAATATAAATTTAATATTACTGCTTGGGTTTATAAATATAACATCAGTGTTGATATGTAACATTACTGCTGTTTTTATAAACGAATGTAATATTACTGTTTGCATTTATAAATAAATATAATGTTACTGCTGAAACTTTTAAATAATATAATGCAGCTGCTGGGATTTATAATTCAATGGAATATTACTGCTAGCATTTATGTATAAACGTAATATAAATAAATATGATGTTACTGATAGAATCAATAATAAATATAATGTTAGTGCTTGCATTTCTAAATAAATTTAAATTATACTGTTGATATTTATAAATAAATACATTACAGCGGGTGGCATAACTAGACATAATGTTATTGCTATTGCTAATGGGCTAATGATTTGAGTGACCAGCAGATAAGAGAGACGTTGCAAAAATAGTTTATTAGCGGGGAATGCACTCACTGATCTTCCATATTTTTTCCCCATTGAGTGTTACTAAATATTAATTAAATATGACATTATAGCTGGATTTAATGGATGAGTATAATGTTATCACAGTTATTAATACATTCATATCTAACATTACTGCTGGTTAATTCTAATTATAAAATTATTGCTGATATTCACTAATAACACGCATCAATAAATATTTATAATCAATATAACATCTCACAAATAGCTCCAATGATACTGTTGGTATTTATCAATAAATGTAGGATTGTTGCTGTATTTATAATTACTGCTGGCATTAAAAGATAAATACTGCTTCTGTTGTTCCAACATTTCAGGCTCACTCACCAGATGGTCGCTGGCCCTTTCCTCCGTTTTGCGACATCTCTGTCAAGCGAAAACTGCGAGGGAGGGCAAAAGATGAAAGAAAAAAGCGAAGTTTATTCATGTACATCAGCACTCCGGCGCCAAAAATAGCCGAACGGTCTCAGGGTCAATCTGGGAAGGTAGTGGAGGAATTTGCAATCGGGGTTGGGCGCTTTCAGATGGTGAACCTTACAAAAGGTTCAGGTACTCACTTTTCCCCGTGTGTTCTCCCGCCTTTCCCTGCGGGAACAAGAGCGAGACAAAACTGGGAATTAGCAACGGAGAGCAGGCGGGGGGGGAGCGGGGGGGGGGGGGGTGGAGGAAGGACAGGCGATAAGATTTGATGCTCACCTGATCTGCCTCTTCTGCAAATCCAAATGATCAGAAGGACCATCAGGAATGCCACCACCGCCGAGGCTGCAGTAACATAAGGGAAGGCCTGGTTGCACCATTCTGAGGGCAAAGAGAACGCATTAGTCATAGAGTCATAGAGACGTACAGCACGGAAACAGACCCTTCGGTCCAACCCGTCCATACTGACCAGATATCCCAACCCAATCTCGTCCCACCTGCCAGCACCCGGCCCATATCCCTCCAAACCCTTCCTATTCATGTACCCATCCAAATGCCTCTTAAATGTTGCAATTGTACCAACCTCCACCACTTCCTCTGGAAACTCATTCCATACATGTACCACCCTCTGCGTGAAAAAGTTGCCCCTTAGGTCTCTTTTATATCTTGCCCCTCTCACCCTAAACCTATGCCCCTCTAGTTCTGGACTCCCCCACCCCAGGGAAAAGACTTTGTCTATTTTCCCATATCCATGCCCCTCATAATTTTGGAAACCTCAGTCTCCAACGCTCCACGGAAAACAGCCCCAGCCTGTTCAGCCTCTCCCTCTCCAACCCTGGCAACATCCTTGTAAATCTTTTCTGACCCCTTCCAAGTTTCACAACATCTTTCCGATTGGAAGCAGACCAGAACTGCACCCAATATTCCAACAGTGGCCTAACCAATGTCCTGTACAGCCGCAACAGTCAATTCAGTGTAATCCCGGATTACATAAGGAAATCTTGACCCCTTCCGAATTGGGATTGGTTGGAGGTGGGGCGGATTGTCTGTGATGGAGAGGAGGAAGGGTTGGGGAAGCTGCCTAAATTGTACAATAAAACAGCCTGAATGTGACCAGCACAGCGCTGATGCTAGGCAGATGAAGCGCAGAATGAGGCCATTCTTCCCATAGTGCCCCGACTAGCTCCTTGACAGGGAAACGTCTCCTCTCCGAATCGGTTCCCCCTTCCCCACACATTCCCTCCTTTAATCCTCTGGGCTATTGAGGAGAACTATCCCAGTTTCTTCCAATCTTTCTCACTCTCTCTGCATGAATCAAAGTTCCCTTATTCCAGCCTCCCGCATTCCCCAGTCTGTTTTTGTGAAAACCCAGCTTCCACACCCCACCTCCCCCCTCCCCCCCATTCACGCCCTCCCCCGACTCTTGCTCCTTCCCTACAGAGTGGCACCCCAGAGCTCCTCAAAAATCGGTCAGCCACAGGATCTTATACATCTCGGTAGATGGAGGGACAGGGAACTTTGAGGGAGCGGGGTGGACTTGGATAGGGGGAGCGGGCAATGTGGAAAAAAGTCTGAGGTTATGCACTTTGATCAGAAGTGAAATCTTGAGAGGTTGACTTCAAGATTCCCAGAAGGTTAACATGCAGGTTTCAGATGGCAGTTAGGAAGACAAATGCAACGTTAGCGTTCATTTCAAGAGGGCTAGAGTACAAGAGCAGAGATGTTCTGCTAAGGGTGACCGAGGCGCTGCTCAGACCACATTAGGAAGATTACCAAGTTTTGCGCTCCCTGTCGCCAAAAGGATGTTTTGGCGTTGGAGAGACTCAACAGGGGGTGAGGAGCTTGTCATATGAGGAACATGATGTGGAGCTGCGAGCGTTGGACTGAGGTGGACAAAGTTAAAAATGACAGAACACCACGTTATAGTCCAACAGGTTTATTTGGAAGCACTAGCTTTCAGAGCGCTGCTCCCTCATTGGGGAGCTGTGGAGCAGGATCATAAGACACAGAATTTATCACAAAAGATCTCAATGTCATGCAACTGAAACGATATATTGAACAAATCCAGATTTCTGTTAAGTCTTTCATCTTTTAGAATGGATTGCAGGTTTCAGTTCATTAAATATATAAATCCCAGATCTTAGAGTCATAGAGATGTACAGCATGGAAACAGACCCTTTGGTCCAACCTGTCCACGCCGATCAGATATCCCAACTCAATCGAGTCCCACCTGCCAGCACCCCGCCCATATCTCTCCTTCCTTTAAGCCCTTGAGATAGCTCGAGAATGTGACATAATAGAAATTCTGGGATTTACGGCACGGTGGCTCAGTGGTTAGCACTGCTGCCTCACAGCACCAGGGCCCCAGGTTTGATTCCAGCCTCGGGTGACTGTCTGTGTGGGGTTTGCACATTCTCTCTGTGTCTGCGTGGGTTTCCTCCCACAGTCCAAAGATGTGCAGGTTAGGGTGGATTGGCCGTGGGAAATTGTCCCGTAGCGCCCAGGGATGTGCAGGTTAGGGTGGATTGGCCATGGGAAATTGTCCCATAGCGCCCAGGGATGTGCAGGTTAGGGTGAATTGGCCATGGGAAATTGTCCCACAGTGCCCAGGGATGTGCAGGTTAGGGTGGATTGGCCATGGGAAATTGTCCCATAGCGCCCAGGGATGTGCAGGTTAGGGTGAATTGGCCATGGGAAATTGTCCCACAGTGCCCAGGGATGTGCAGGTTAGGGTGGAATGGCCGTGGGAAATTGTCCCATAGTGCCCAGGGATGTGCAGGTTAGGGTGGATTGGCCGTGGGAAATTGTCCCATAGTGCCCAGGGATGTGCAGGTTAGGGTGGATTGGCCGTTGGAAATTGTCCCATAGTGCCCAGGGATGTGCAGGTTAGGGTGAATTGGCCATGGGAAATTGTCCCATAGCGCCCAGGGATGTGCAGGTTAGGGTGGATTGGCCGTTGGAAAATTGTCCCATAGTGCCCAGGGATGTGCAGGTTAGGGTGGATTGGCCATGGGAAATTGTCCCATAGTGCCCATGGATGTGCAGGTTAGGGTGGATTGGCCGTGGGAAATTGTCCCATAGTGCCCAGGGATGTGCAGGTTAGGGTGGAATGGCCGTGGGAAATTGTCCCATAGTGCCCAGGGATGTGCAGGTTAGGGTGGATTGGGCGTGGGAAATTGTCCCATAGTGCCCAGGGATGTGCAGGTTAGGGTGGATTGGCCATGGGAAATTGTCCCATCGTGCCCAGGGATGTGCAGGTTGTGGTGGATTGGCCATGGGAAATTGCCCCATAGTGCCCAGGGATGTGCAGGTTAGGGTGGATTGGCCGTGGGAAATTGTCCCATAGTGCCCAGGGATGTGCAGGTTAGGGTGGATTGGCCGTGGGAAATTGTCCCATAGTGCCCAGGGATGTGCAGGTTAGGGTGGATTGGCCATGGGAAATTGTCCCATAGTGCCCATGGATGTGCAGGTTAGGGTGGATTGGCCGTGGGAAATTGTCCCATAGTGCCCAGGGATGTGCAGGTTAGGGTGGATTGGCCATGGGAAATTGTCCCATAGTGCCCATGGATGTGCAGGTTAGGGTGGATTGGCCATGGGAAATGTCCCATAGTGCCCAGGGATGTGCAGATTAGGGTGGATTGGCCATGCTAAATTCCCGTAGAGTAAGGTGCATCAGTTAGGGGGAATGGGTCTGGGTGGGTTACTCGTCGGAGGGTTGGTGTGGACTAGTTGGGCCGAAGGGCCTGTTTCCACACTGTAGGGAATCTAATCATATTAACTAACCGAAAACTACAAACCATTCAAAAAGGTGAAAGACTTAACAGCAATCTAGAAGTTGTTCAATTTAGCCTTTCAGTTGTATGACATTGTAAATCTTTGTTGTACGTTTTGTGTCTTTTGATCCTGCTCCACAGCTCCCCGATGAAGGAGTAGTGCTCAGAAAGCTCGTGCTTCCAAAAAAACTATGAGGAGTGTGGGTCTATAATCGATGGAGCTTAGAGGGATGAATGGGGAGGTGTTGTGGAGAAAATGTACAGAATCACCAGGAGACGCAGAGAGTTCTTCAAGAGGCAGGTCTTTTACTTACAAACAAAAAAACCGAGACACTGAGAAGGCAGATTCTCGAATGCCCCGGACCTCAGGGTCCATTTTTGAAATATCTTTTTTTTTTACCACGTTTCTCTTCACTTATCAGCATGTCCAACTATATTACCTCACTCTAGCTCCATAATAAACCAGGGATGTTAGTTCCCATGATCTCTTTAGTTGTCCCACCATACTTTTTCCTCCATTCTACCTAATGTTATTCTCATGTCACGGTTAGATATTTAGTGTCAGCTTTTGCAATGATGGTCTTTCATTCCAGACCATATTTAATATTTTCCTAATGTCATGATTTATTGTCAATAGTCTCAAGCAGGCTGACTCTACTATTAATTAGATATTAAATGTCATGTCCCAAATCGTTATGGTCCCAATCTTGTCATAATGATACTTAACAGGGAGGCTAAAATTACTGTGTTATCTCGTCTCGCCATGGTGACCTTTCAGCCTCAACTTTACTCTGCGAGTTGGTGTAAGATCATTTCACTATTCTTATCCCATCCCGCATCCCACAGACCCCTTGCAACAGATCGGCAGTGGGCTACATGCTTTAACCCTTCCCTTTTCCAAAGAGGGAGGTGTGGGGACTGGTGGTTTGGGAGAGAGTGAGTTGATTGGATGTTGCAGTATACTGTGAGGCCTGGATAGAGTGTATGTGGAGAAGATGTTCCCACTCGGAGGACACACAAAGACCCGAGGGCACAGCGTCAGGGTGAGGAGATGACCCTTTAGAACTGAGATGTGGAGGAATTTCTTCAGCCAGAGGGTAGGCTAATCCGTGGAATTCATTGCCACAGAGAGTTGTGGAAACCAGGCCCTTGCGTGTAATTAACACAGAGACAGATAGGCTTTTGATTGTTAAGGGGATCAAGGGTTACAGGGAGAATGCTTTCGAGAAACATATCAGCCATGATCGAATAGCAAACCAGGCTTAATGGGACAAATGGCCTAATTCTACCCCTACATCTTATCGTTTAGCCGCACCCCCGCCCCCCCCCCTCCCCATCCCCGCTCTGTCATTGTCAAATCTTCAACTACTGTTTCAGGGTTCTTGGGATGTGTGTGTGTGCTGTGTGTGTATGTGCGTGTGTGTGTGTCTGTGTATGTGCGTGTGTGTGTCTGTGTATGTGTGTGTGTGTGTGTGTCGGTGTATGTGCGTGTGTGTGTGTGTGTGTGTGTGTGTGTGTCGCTGTGTGTCTTTTGATGTCTTTTTGGATACGCCATTTTACTTTCTCCAGCTCCCCAAAAGAGACGTGTCAATGATTGCTTCAGATTGGATTAGATTACTTGCAGTGTGAAAACAGGTCCTTCGGCCCAACAGGTCCACACCGACCCTCCGAAGAGCAACCCACCCAGACCCATTCCACTACATTTACCCCTACGTCTAACACTATGGACAATTTAGCATGGCCAATTCACCTAGACTGCACATTTTTAGGAGGAAACCAGAGCGCGCAGATGGAACCCACGCAGACACGGGGAGAACATGCAAACCCCACTCAGACAGTTGCCCGAGGTGGGAATTGAACCCGGGTTTCTGGCACTGTGAGGCAGCAGTGATAACCGCTTCAGAGTGTACTTTCTGCTCTAACTCTAACCTTAACCCTCACCATAATCCTAACCCTAACCCTGATCATAACCCTAACACTAACCATAACCCTACATCGAAACCTAATAATAACTGTAAACCTAGCCCTAAATCCAATCTTAACCGGACGGGTTGGACCGAAGGGTCGGTTTTCATGCTGTACATCTCTATGACTCTATAACTAAACCCTAACCCGAACCCCGAGATTAACCCTAGCCCTAATCCTGACTCTATTCCGAATCCTAATCCTAACTATTAGCTCAATCCTACGACCAATCCAAACCGAACTCTACTTACTTCGAATGATAACTCAAATCCGAACCCGACCCTAATCTTAATCATAACCCTGAACCTAGCCCTAACCCTAATTCTAACCTCAACCCTAACCCTAACCCCATTTATATAGAAGAATCAGTTTTTTTCAGCATCTCCTCCAACCGTCAAATCTCTGGGCCCTCAGGCGACCCTGTAGGCTTAGTGATGGCGATATCTTAAGCTTCTAACTCTCCATTTTCAGCATGACTTCACGCTCAGAGGTTTACCCGGGATAAAAGATTCAAACTGAACCTCGAATCTAGAACAGATTTTTCGTCAGGACATTGCAGAAAGAGAAGGAGAGAGTCATAGAGATGTACAGCATGGAAACAGACCCTTCGGTCCAACCCGTCCATGCCGACAAGATATCCCAACCCAATCTAGTCCCACCTGCCAGCACTGGGCCCATATGCCTCCAAACCCTTCCTATTCATATACCCATCCAAGTGCCTCTTAAATGTTGCAATTGTACCAGCCTCCACCACATCCTCTGGCAGCTCATTCCACACGCGTATCACCCTCTGCGTGAAAAAGTTGCCCCTTAGGTCTCTTTTATATCATTCCCCTCTCACCCTAAACCTATGCCCCTCTAGTTCTGGACTCCCCGTCCCCATGGAAAAGACTTTGCCTATTTATCCTATCCATGCCTCTCATAATTTTGTAAACCTCTATGAGGTCACCCCTCAGCGTCCGACGCTCCAAGGAAAACAGCCCCAGCCTGTTCAGCCTCTCCCTATAGCTCAGATCCTCCAACCCTGGCAACATCCTTGTGAATCTTCTCTGAACCCTTTCAAGTTTCACAACATCTTTCCAATAAGAAGGAGACCAGAATTGCATGCAATATTCCAACAGTGGCGTAACCAATGTCCTGTACAGCCGCAACATGACCCTCCCAACTCCTGTACTCAATACTCTGACCAATAAAGGAAAGCATACCAAACGCCGCTTTCACTATCCTATCTACCTGCGACCCCACTTTCAAGGAGCTATGAACCTGCACTCCAAGGTCTCTTTGTTCAGCAACACTCCCTAGGACCTTACCATTAAGTGTATAAGTCCTGTGAAGATTTGCTTTCCCAAAATGCGGCACCTCGCATTTATCTGAATTAAACTCCATCTGCCACTTCTCAGCCCATTGGCCCATCTGGTAAAGATCCTGTTGTAATCTGAGGTAACCCTCTTTGCTGTCCACTACACCTCCAATTTTAGTGTTATCTGCAAATTTACTAACTGTGCCTCGCTTCCAGTCTGAAAATCAACCCTCCAACACCACCCTCTATCTTCTACCTTTGAGCCAGTTCTGTAACCAAATGACTAGTTCTCCCTGTATTCCATGAGATCTAACCTTGCTCATCAGTCTCCCATGGGGAATCTTGTCAAACGCCTTACTGAAGTCCATATCGATCACATCTACTGCTCTGCCCTCATCAATCCTCTTTGTTACTCACTCAGAAAATCCAATCAAGTTTGAGAGACATGATTTCCCATGCACAAAGCCATGTTGACTATCCTGAATCTGTCCTTGCCTTTCCAAATCCTGTCCCTCAGGATTCCTTCTAACAACTTGCCCACCACCGAGGTCAGGCTCACCAGTCGAGAGTTCCCTGGCTTGTCTTTACTGCCCTTCATAAACGGTGGGACCACGTTTGCCAACCTCCAGTCTTCCGGCACTTCACCTGTGACTATCGATGATAGAAATATCTCCGAAAGAGAAGCAACAATCACTTCTCTAGCTTCCAACAGAGTCCTCGGTTCCTGGGGAATTTTCCACTTTTAACCATTTCAAGACATCCAGCACTTCCTCCTCTTTAATCTGGACATTTTGCAAGATGTCACCATGTATTTTCCTACAGTCTATATCTTCCATATCCTTTTCCACAGTAAATACTGATGCAAAATATTCATTTAGTATCTCCCCCATTTTCTGTGGCTCCACACAAAACCGCCTTGCTGATCTTTGAGGGGCCCTATTCTCTCCCTAGTTACCCTTTTGTCCTTAATGTATTTGTAAAAAACCGTTGGATTTTCGTTAATTCTATTTGCCAAAGCTATCTCATGTCCCCGTTTTGCCCTCCTGATTTCCTTCTTAAGTATTCTCCTGCTTTGATTCCAATCCAAGGTATCCCAAGGAAATCAAACTGTGAATTCAGGGACACAAGTTGCAGGGCTGTGGGGTCGGGTCTTCAAAGAGCTGACGCTAAACGTGACGGGCTGAATGGCCTCTTTCTATGTTGCATTGGTCTCTGATTCAAAGATGTTATGCAGACATGGTTGATGACCCGAGGAAATGTTCAGAAGAACAAGTCCCCATCAGCAGCAATGAACAATATTAAATTACCTTAACACTTAAATGGATTGGTCTCAGTATTTGACCGTCTCGTTCACTCCCACTCCCACAAACTCATTCACACGAACACACACTCACTCACGAATTCTCACAGTCTAATTCTCATACGTTTTCTAAACCACACTAGCTCAAATGTACTCTCACTCACTCACTCACTATCCCACGCATTCAATAATTCTCACTAACTCACTAACTCACGCTCAACGAACTCTCACGCACTCACAAACACACTCACGCAATCACTAACTCACACTCACTCCCTAACTCACTAATACACACTCTTATAATGTAGATATCTGTACGTTTTTACACATATACATGCATGTAGAAATACATATACTCACATATACCCACAGAGACGCATAAACAAGCATATATAGCTTTGCATGCACGTGCATATATGCACACAAGCATATATGCACTGAAATACATAAGCTTATACACACATATAAACTAACATATGTATGTATACAGACATAAAAGCATGGACTTACACATATACTCATATATAGTTACATGTACATACATATTTACACACAAACGTATCTACATATAAACACAAACATATATACACAAGCTGTTCTGAAGAAGGGTCCCACCAAATTCGAATCTTTAACTGTATTTCTCTGTCGACGGATACTGTCAGACCTGTTGAGTTTCTCCCGCGCTTTCTATTTGTTACTACATACACATTCTACACATAAATAGATGCATATACACAGGTCTATATGCTTCGGTCTTGGTAAATACTCAGATATCAACACATACTCATACCTAGTGTGCACACGAACATGCAAATCCATTTGCACTCGAACAGACGTAGACTCAGACTTACAAACACAGACATGCACTCACAGGTACACATTCAGGTTTATATGGACAGATCCATGGCACCGAGGTAATTGTGTGAACTCAGATATCGACAACCATACATATCTAATATGCACACAAACACATTTACATGCAAATATGTACACACGTTTCCTTTAAATTCAGAGGCACATCTGTATGAAAATTTTCTTTTCCACGCGCACATTAATTCATAAACCCATCTCTAAATCTTTAACTGATGGAGGTATTTCACTGGCGACTGAGATTTTAGAAACCGGGGTGTCTATAAACGCTCACTGGGCATCTCAATAACTCACCTGCCTTTGCTGCCGCCGGTTCAGTGTAGGATACACTCTTTGTCAGGATCTTCTCTCCCAGTTGAACAACACAAGAACACAGAGTGACGCTTGTCCACTGTTCCCTCGTTACCACGACCTGACTCGTGATGTTCCAGGTGCCGTCCGGCTCCATCTTCCCGACATCGCTCGCCCCCTGGGTCACCTCGCCGGAAATATTCCAGAAAATGACAATCTCCTTGGAAGAGACCCCGCTGACTAGACACACCAAGGGGACGGGGTCCAACTTGGCAGAGACAGACGGTGGGAGGAAGACGAGGACGGACGTCTTGTTAGTGGAACTGTCTGGACAGAGATTCGGACAGGGTTAACGAAAAATGAACGGAAAATCAAAATTGTGTGGACGGTTAGGATTAATTTTGGTGCGTCTCTTACCTCCAACAAGCAGTTTGGGTCCCAACTGGAGAGAAGCATAGCCATCCCTATCAGCACAGTAGTAGGTCCCAGAGTCCTTGACCTGGACATCATGGATTTCCAATAGCAGCACACGCTCGCTGTCACCATTTTTTGAAATAAATTTACAATCGGACTCCTTGCAGTTGGTGGTGTCTATTGCTACTGGGGCTTCACCCACAGTCTGTTTGTACCAGAAATAGCTAATAACCAGCCCCACAGGATAGTTGAGCTGGCACTCCAATTTGACCGTCTCGCCTAATTTTGCCGTCTTGGCGAAGGGCCCCTGAGGCCCAGAGAGCTGGGAATCTGCAACTGAAGAGATAAAAGTGACATTAAAAGAGATTATTGAGAGGTGGGAGCGAACCCCCTTTGATCGCTGTCCATTTGGGAGAGGCGCCTCTTCATTGTCTACCGTGACTCCAGTTACCCTTCCCCTTACTATCGTCTACATGAGCCCTGCGATTGGGGAGATCCTCACTGGGAATGTTCGAAATCCTTTCCACCTTTGGATGCGTGGTGGGGGGGGGGGAGGGAGAGGGAGTTGGGGGGAGGTGGAGATGAGTCGGGCTCCCACTTTCCCGGCGAGTTTTTTCAAATTTCCTCACACTCACCATAAAGAGTCAAGAGTTGGACCAGGAGAATCGGGAAGAAGACTCCTTTGGTCATTTTTGTGTTGGGATGTGGAGAATTCTCCCGCCCCCCCAACTTCGCTGCTTTGTGTGTGTGTGTGTGTGTGTGTGTAATGTGTGGCTGGGAAAGAGTCAGCTGGCTGCGTTGACCTCAGCACCGGGCCAGCCTCGCCGCTTCTGCGATCCGTTGGGTTGGAAAGTATGACAAGGTCTGTGGGTGAGCTGCGCCACTCGGCCAGAGGGCGGTGTGTGCGTCATTGCGGTCATGCAGGGCCAATGGTTATAAATAAAAGCGTGGTCCTTCACTGGGCGCCGGTGGCACGGGCAGAACGCGGGTAAATAAGTAGTCAATGTCCTGCAAAAGGGCATTATTACCACTCCCTAATTGTCTTATTGAACCGCTGCAATTCTTGTAGGTTCTGTGAGGAGCACTCAACACACTGCTAGGGAGAGAGTTTCAGCGTTATAGGGATGTTAGGAACACGCAAAGTGCTGTAAGGGAGAGTGTGTTGGTGGTATATGGATGTTAGGAACACACAGTGGTGTTAGGGAGAGAGTTTCAGAATTATAAAGGTGCTAGGAACACACAAAGTGTAGTTAGGGAGGGAGTTTCAGAATTATAGAGATGTAAGGAAGACACGAAATGCTGTTCGGGCGAGAGTTTCAGAATTATAGGGATGTTAGGAACACACTCAAGTGTTGTGAGGGAGAGAGTTTCAGAATTATAGGGATGTTAGGAACACACTTAAGTGCTGTGAGGGAGAGCGTTTCAGAATTATAGGGATGTCTGGAACACACTCAAGTGCTGTGAGGGAGAGAGTTTCAGAATTATAGGGAAGTTAGGAACACGCCAAGTGCTATTAGAAGAGAGACAGTTAGAATAACAGAGGATGTTCGGAACATTCAAAACACTGTTAGGGAGAGAGTTTCTGCATTATCGGGATGTTAGGAACACACAAAGTGCGGTTAGGATGCGAGTTTCAGTATGATAGAGATGTTCGGAACACACGAAATCTGTTAGGGAAAAAGTTTCAGGATTATAGAGATGTTAGGAACACTCAAAGTGTCGTTAGGGAGAGAGTTTTATTATTATAGGGATGTTAGGAACACACGGAATGCTGTTAAGGGGAGAGTTTCAGTATTATAGCGATGTTAGGAGCACATAAAGTGCTGTTAAGGGGAGAGTTTCAGTATTATAGCGATGTTAGGAGCGCATAAAGTGCTGTTAAGGGGAGAGTTTCAGTATTATAGCGATGTTAGGAGCGCATAAAGTGCTGTTAGGGAGAGAGTTTCAGTATTATAGCGATGTTAGGAGCACATAAAGTGCTGTTAGGGAGAGAGTTTCAGTACTATAGGGATGTTAGGAACACGCAAGATGCTGTGAGGGAGAGAGTTTCAGTGTCGCGGGGATGTTCGGAACACACAAAGTGCTATTTCACAGACAGAGAGACAGAACGAAAACAGGAATGGCTGCGGAAGTTCAGCGGCTCTGTCAGTGTCTCTGGAGAGAGAAAGCAGAGTTATCATTTCGGTTCCAATGACCCTTGGATGCGGCCAGGCCGGCCGACCTTGTGCAAAGATTTCTGTGTCTGTTTCAGATTTCCAGTCCTCTCTCTCCCCTCGACCCCACCCTTCTCATGACTGAATCGGTTGATGTTTATATTCGCTGGACTGGAGAAGAATTGGGGAGGGGGGGGTGGGTTGGGGATGAGGGCGCGGATATCATTGAAACCTATAAAATTCTAACACAGTAAAAGCAGGGAGGATGTTCCCGAAGACCGGGAGATGGGAGGGCGTTGGGGTGGTGGGGTGGGCGAGACCAGAACCAGGGAGTCAGAGTCTAAAGGAGACGGGGTAGGACTGAGGTGAAGCGAAATGTCTTCACCCAGAGAGTGAGGGAGCTTGCAGAATTCTCTGCGAGAGAAAGCGGTCGGGGAACATGGAATGTTTTCCAGAACGAGTTAGACCTAGCTCTTAGGTCTAAAAGGCTCAAAAGGCAGTAGGGAAAGAAAGCGGGGGAGAGGGGGATTGGGTTGGATGACCAGCCATAATAATATTGAATAGCGGGGCAGGCTTGAAGGGCCTAATGGCCTACTCCGGTTTCAACTCGACCAAGCTAGAGTGAAGGAACGGCTGATACATCTCCAAGTCAGAATGGTGTAGGGTTCGGAGGGGAACTTGCATGGTGTGGTGTTCCTACGTATTCACTGCCCTTGTCCTTCCAGGGGGTACTGGGTTTGGACAGTGTACGCCAGGAACAGTGTGCTGTAGAGTAATAATGCTGACTGCAATTTGCTCTGTGTCGAATTTGATTCCTTGTATTATCTTCCAAGCACATGGCTGGTAAAATGGGGAACTGTGTGTGTGTGTGTGTGTGTGTGTGAGTGTGTGGAGGGAAATGAGTTTTAGTGATAAATCTGCGACTCCCTGCAAAATCACCCAGAGACACGGAGAATATTCGTTCCCGCCGACTTTGAAGAGAGGACCTTGTCAGTATTCTGATCCACTGTTTAACCTGTCAAATCAAAACAGAAAGCTGGGGATAAAGAAGTAAAGGCAGAGAGTGCTGGAGAAACTCAGTAAGGTCTGGCGGCACGTGTGGAGGCCGAGAGAGACAGAGGAGGAGAGAGAGACAGAGAGAGAAAGAAGAGGAGAGAGAGAGGAGAGAGAGAGAGACACAGAGAGAGAGAGAGAGGAGAGAGAGGAAAGAGGGAGAGAGGAGAGAAGAGAGAGACACAGAGAGAGAGAGACAGAGAGAGTGGAGAGAGAGAGGAGAGAGGGAGAGAGGAGAGAGGAGAGAGAGAGGAGAGAGAGAGGAGAGGGGAGAGAGAGGCATAGAGAGACACACACACACAGAGGGAGAGAGAGAGGAGAGAGAGAGGAGAGAGAGAATGGAGAGACAGAGAGACAGAGAGAGGGGAGAGACAGAGAGAGAGAGAGACAGAGAGAGAGAGAGGAGAGAGGGGAGAGAGAGGCAGAGAGAGACACACACACACAGAGGAGAGGGAGAGGAGAGAGAGAGGAGAGAGAGAAAGGAGAGAGAGAGAGACAGACAGACAGAGAGAGAGAGGGAAGAGAGAGATGAGAGAGCGACAGAGAGAGACACACAGTGAGAGAGGGGAGAGACAGAGGAGAGAGAAGGAGAGAGGAGAGAGAGAGAGAGAGAAAGAGAGACAGACAGAGAGAGATAGAGCGAGAGAGAGAGAGTTAATAGTTCGAGACCGATGTGACTTTAATTTGTAGTTTCCCCAGCACTTTCTGTTACTTATCTTATTATTTAGACTTGTCTTCTGCCATCACCTTCCGTCCTGTCTAATCTCATCCCCTCGGATACTCTCCTCCCGCCGACTGAATCTAAGGTATTAAACGAGACTGACTATGACCCGACATTTGGTGAGCAGCTCTCACTGGATCAGTCTAGAGATGGAGGTTACGGGAAAGGTAGTTGCAGTCAGTGTCTCGTGTTTCTCGTTGTATTTTAGCCGAGGCGTGTTACCCGCAGCTGAATGGAAAATTCACCGCGCAGCTCTGTCTCTTTGTAGTAGATGCACAAACATCCTCATGTTTACAGAATTTGCAGCAGCAGTATACAGGCCATTGGGCGGTGGGCACATGGACTGTGGGCCGAGTGGCCTCTTTCGGTGATGTTGGCTTTCAGTGGATTCTATGCTGTCCAGAGACTCTGTACTGTCCAGATATCCCCTGTGTAGCAGATTCCAACATGACTGTGATATTCCCCGACCAACAGCACTGCCGTGTTTGGATTACGTTTAATGTTTCCAGAGATTAATTGTAGCAAAGATTGGAGAGGAGGGGGAAGCGTGGGTATTGCTTGATGATTATTCAGGTGCCGTGACCCCAGCATTTTTCTCTCTGTAACCCTTCCTGAATATACAGAACGACCGAGCTTCCACAGCCCCATGTGCTAAAGAATTCTACAGATTCACTCCCCTCCGAGTCCCTCCTCCATCTCTGACTTCAATGGACGACCCTTCATTCTGACATTGTGCCCTGTGGTCGTAGACTCGCCCTGTTTATCAATAACTGGGGCAGAGTCACCTTCATGTTCAGTGGCAGTCGGGGTGGGGTTGAGGGGGAGGAACATTATCTCCAAAGAGAGAACGTGTGAGAGGAATTTCACCCTCGGCTTTTAGTAATCCGTGTGTGTGTGTGTGTGTGTGTGTGTGTGTGTGTGTGTGTATGTGTCTGTATCTGTGTGTATCTGTGTGTGTGAGTGAGTGTGCGAATGTCTGTGTGCATGTATCTATATGTGTGTGTGAGAGTGTGCGAATGTCTATGTGTTTGTGTGTGCTGTGTATGTGTGTGCTATGTGTGTGTGTGCTATGTGTGTGCATGTGTGTACGTATGTGTGTTTGTGTATATGTGTGTGCAATGTGTGTGTATGTGCGTGTGCGTGTATGTGTGCTATGTGTGTGTATGTGTGTGTTTGTGTGTGTGTTTGTGTGAGTCTGCTTTGTAGTCTGTGCTCCTTTGACATTTCACTGAGGCAAAATAAGTTGAGTCTCGACTATCAAACGAGGCTGACTATGACCCGACCTTTGGTGAGCAGCTCTCACTGTATCAGTCTAGAGATAGGGAAAGGCAGTTCCAATCAATGGCTTGTGTCTCTGTTTTGCAACCGAGACGTGTTACCCACAGCTCACTGGAAAATTCACTGCACAGTTCTGTCTCTTTGTGGTAGACACACAGCTTCCTCAGGTTTATAGAATTTGCAGCAACGGTTTACAGGACATTCGGTCCTTTTACTCAGTGCTGCGTGTTCTTGCGTCTCCAAAATCCTGCTATTCCTTTTCCTTGTATTCCTCGCTCCTTTCTGTGTTTATTCAGTTTCAATGCATCGTTGCCATTCTCCTCCCCCCCCCACTCCCCGTGTGAGTGAGTCCCCCATTCTCCCCCCACTCCACGTGGGAGTGAGTCCCCCCATTCTCTCCCCCCACTCCCCGTGGGAGCGAGTCCCCCATTCCCCCCCCCACTCCACGTGGGAGCGAGTCCCCCCATTCTCTCCCCCACTCCCCGTAGGAGTGAGTCCCTCCATTCTCTCCCCCCACTCCCCGTGGGAGTGAGTCCCCCCATTCTCTCCCCCACTCCCCGTGGGAGTGAGTCCCCCATTTTCCCCCCATCCCCGTGGGAGCGAGTCCCCCATTCTCCCCTCAGCTCCCCCATGTTTGGCAGTGGGCAACCAGATGATGGACTGAGTGGCATCTTTCTGTACCGTTAGCCCGCAGTGATTCTGTGCACGCCGATGACTCTACATGTGTAATCCCCTAGTACTAGATTCCAATGTGACTACCTTTCAGAGATCTTCCCTACAAGTGACACATTCATGTTTGGATCAGGCGCAATTCTTCCAGAGAAGGACATGGGCTGATTGTAGCAGGGAGTAGAGGGTTGTGCTTGGGGGTAGGGGTGGGTGTTCTTGAGGACGGTTCAGGGGCAGTAACTGGGGCCAAAATCGGCCGCCTCTCTCCACCCGGTTTTCAGTTCAGGTCCTGAACGGAGATCAATGCTCTACCGTGAGATGGAGTCAGATCACCCAGGGGTGGGAGCAGTTGTTGGCCACTTGGCCCCTCTAGTCTGCTCCGCCATTCAATGAGACCTGGTCACCCTCAGCTTCACATTTCTGCCTTCCCCGTTCCCCCAGCCCCCTGTAACCCGTCCTGATTAAAGACCTTCCCATCTCAGCTTTGACTATACTCAATGACCTCCACAACACTCTGTGGTAAAGAATTCCACAGAATGTCTCGGAGAGAAGTTATTCCTCCCCGTCTCTCTCTCTCTTCAGTGGGCGAGCCCTCATTCTGACATTGTGGCCTCGACTGTCCCTGTTTGTAAGGAACGGGCGCAGGATTATCTGCCTGTTCCAGCGGTTGTGGGGAATGCGAGGAGTGGGGATTGCATTGAGGAATTTTTCCATAAACGCAAACAGGACCGATTTCAATCCGCTTTGTATCCCGAGATCCCCACGGGAATCGCTGAAGAGCTTAGCTCTGTCGGGCATCAACACCAACCACAATGCTCTGACTTCATATAGCGCCGCAATAAGGGAATTTCTCTGAAGAGACAATTCATGAGAGGAATTTCACCCCAGTCCGTTTGTAACCGATGTGTGTGCGTCTGTTTGTGTGTGTGTGTGTGTGTGAGAATGTGTGTGTGTTTGTGTGTGTGTCAGTGTGCGTATCTGCGTATCTGTGAGAGAATGTGTGGATATCTATGTGTATTTTGAACCTTTGTGTATATGTGTGAGTGTGTGTGTGTGAGTTTCTGCGTGTGCGTGTGTGTCTCTGTGTGTGCGTATGTGGGCGCGTGTATGCGTGAATGCTTATTTGTGTGTGCGCATTTGAGAATGTCTGTGGGAGTGTGTTTGCGTGAGTATGTGTGTGCATCTACGTGTGTGAGTGTTTGTGTGTGTGTATATGTGTGTGTCTGTATGTCTCTGTGTGTGCGTATGTGGGTATGTGCATGTGTGAATGTTTATGTGCGTGTGTGTGCATTTGACAATGTCTGTGGGGGTGTGATTGTGTGTGTTTGTGTGTGCATATGTGTGAGTGTGTGTGTGTTTGTGAGTGTGTGCATGTGTATGAGTTTGTGTGTGCATGTGCATGTGTGAGTGTTTGTGTGTGTGAGTATGAGTGTATGTGTGTGTATGTGCGTGTGCATATGTGAGTGTATGTGTGTATATATGTGTGAATGTGGGAGTGCATGTACATGTGTGAGTGTGTGTGTGTGTGAATGAGCGTATGTGTGTGCATGTACATCTGTGAGTATTTGTGTCTGTGCGTCTGTATAAGTGTATGTGTGTGTGCATGTACATGTATGAGTGTTTGTGTGTGCATATGTGTGAGTGTGCGTGTGTTTGTGTGTAGGAGTGTATGTGTATGTGTGCTTGTGTGTAGGAGTGTATGTGTGTGTGTGCATGCGCATGTGTGAGTGTTTGTATGTGTGCGTGTGCGTGTGTGTGTGAGAGAGAGTGTGTGTGAGTGAGTATGAGTGTGTGTGTATGTTGGAATTGGAACTCAGATTCTTTCAGGCCGTCATCGCCAGTGAAGCATTGGAGGGTTCTCTTGTGTTTAATAGAGGCATGTCTCAATTGTACAAGTCCTGCGGGCCCCTTGCCCGCAGAGCACAAGTGGAATTTATCATTGATCATCTGCCAGGGTATTTCAGGTGGGGAACTATTCTATTGGAATGGGGCTCAAACAGACAGCCATTACATTGAGCGTTTAATAATTCACTTGGATCTGTTCTTGGGACTTGGGTCTCGTTGGCTGGACCCAGCATATTTTGCCCGTCCCGAATTGCCCCTCGAGAAGGTGGTGGTGAGCTGCTTTCTTGAACCGCTGCAGTCCACGTGTGGTGTCGGGACGTTTAAACAATGCTGTCGGGGAGGGAGCTTCACGATTTGGACCCAGCTACCGGGAAGGGAAGGGCCAATATAGTTCTGGGTCAGGATGGAGGGTAACTTGCAGGGGGTCAGCGTTCCTATGAATCCCGCTCCAGTGAAATTTGAAGAGAGGGCTCTTTCAGAATTCAGGTCCACTGTTTAAACCGTTAAATGAAAGCAAAGAGCTGGCAATGGTGGAAATCTGAAAACAAGACAGAAAGTGCTGGAGACTTTATAAAGCTCTGGTTCGGCCCCATTTGGAGTACTGTGTCCAGTTTTGGTCCCCACACCTCAGGAAGGACATACTGGCACTGGAACGTGTCCAGTGGAGATTCACACGGATGATCCCTGGAATGGTAGGTCTAACATATGAGGAACGGCTGAGGATCCTGGGATTGTATTCATTGGAGTTTAGAAGATTAAGGGGAGATCTAATAGAAACTTACAGGTAAAACATGGCTTGGAAAGGGTGGACGCGTGGAAATTGTTTCCGTTAGGTGAGGAGACTAGGACCCGTGGGCACAGCCTTAGAATTAGAGGGGGTAAATTCAGAACAGAAATGCGGAGACATTTCTTCAGCCAGAGAGTGGTGGGCCTGTGGAATTCATTGCCACGGAGTGTAGTGGAGGCTGGGACGCTAAATGTCTTCAAGGCAGAGATTGATAGACTCTTGTTGTCTCGGGGAATTAAGGGCTATGGGGAGAATGCGGGTAAGTGCAGTTGAAATGCCCATCAGCCATGATTGAATGGCGGAGTGGACTCTGTGGGCCGAATGGCCTTACTTCTACCCCTATGTTTTATGGTCTTAAATTCAGCAGGGCCTGTGAGGAAAGAGAGAGAGAGAAAGAGAGAGCACACGCGCGAGAGAGAGAAAGTTAATGCTTTGAGGTCAATGTGAAATTAACTGGTTGTTTGTCCAACACTCTTGTGTTTGATTTTGACTGTTTAAGTCATCTCCTGTTATCACCCTCCATCCTGTCCAGTCTTATTCCCTCGGGTATCCTCCTCCCGCCGACTAAATCTAAGGTATTAGACGAGACTGACTATGACCGGAGATTTGGTGAGCGCTCTCACTGGATCAGTCTAGAGATGGAGGGTTTGGCTTGAGACGGGAAAGGCAGTTGCAGTCAGTGTCTCGTGTTTCTCGTTGTATTTTAACCGAGGCGTGTTCCCCGCTGCTCACTGGAAAATTCACAGTGCAGCTCTGTCTCTTTGTAGTAGATGCACAATCATCCTCATGTTTACAGAATTTGCAGCAGCAGTATACAGGCCATTCGGCGGTGGAGACATGGGCGATGGGTCGAGTGGCCTGTTTCTGTGCTGTTAGCCTTCAGTGGATTCTACACTGTTCAGATATCCCTTGGGGAGCAGATTCCAATATGACTGCGATATTCCCTGTCAAATAACACCGCCCTATTTGGATTCTGTTGAACGCACCCAGTGAAGGGCCTGGGCTAATTGTAGCGAAGGGTTAGCACTGCTGCCTCACAGCGCCACGGACCCCAACCTCGGCGACTGTGAGTGTGTGTGTGTGTGTAGAGTTTGCACATTTTCCCCGTGTCTGCGTTGGTGTGCTCTGGTTTCCTCCCACAGTCCAAAGATGTGCAGATCATGGTGGATTGACCGTGCTAAATTGCCCATAGTATTTTGGGAGTATGTAGCACAGGTGAATGTATCAGGGGTAAATGTAGAGTAATTGGGTAAGGAATCGGTTGACCCTCGGAGGGTTGGTGTGGACTTATTGGACCAGTGGCCTCTTATTCCAGAATGGAGAGGAGGGGTGGGTGGTGCTTATTCTGGGGCAGTGACCCCTGCGTTTTTCTCTCCGTTCACCCTTCCTGATTGAAGACCCTCCCATCTCAGCCTCCACAGCCTCATGGGCTAAATAATTTCATCTCTCCCCCCGGACAGAAGAAATTTCACCCCCATCTCTGTCTTCAACGGGTGACCTTCATTCTGGCATTGTGCCCCCTGGTCATCGACTCGCCCTGTTTAAAAACAAAACTGGGGCAGAGTCACCTTCATGTTCAGTGGGGATAGAGTGGGATTTTCTTAGGACATTGTCTCCGAAGAAAGAACCTATGAGAGGAATTTCACCCCAGTCTTTTCATAATCCGTGTGTCTGTGTGTATTTGTGTGTGTGAGTGTGTGTATTTGTGTGTGTGTGAGAGTGTGTGTGTGTGTGCGTCTGTGTGTATTTGTGTGTGTGTGTGAGAGAGAGTGTGTGTGAGTGAGTGTGTCCATGTGTATTTGTGTGTGTGTCTGTGTGTATTTGTGTGTGAGAGAGTGTGTATGTGTGAGAGAGTGTGTGTCTGTGTGTATTTGTGTGTGTGTTAGTGTGTGTGTCTGTGTGTATCTGGGTGTGAGAGAGTGTGTGTCTGTGTGTATTTGTGTGTGTGTGAGAGAGTGTGTGTCTGTGTGAGAGAGTATGTCTGTGCATTTGTGCGTGTGTGAGAGAGTGTGTGTCTGTGTGTGTCTCTGTGTGTGTATCTGTGTGTACTGTGTGTGTGAGAGAGTGTTTGTGTATTTGTGTGCGTGTGAGTGAGTGTGTGCCTGTGTGTATTTGTGTGTGTGTATCTGTGTGTCTGTGTGTATCTGTGTGTGTTTGTGTGTATTTGTGTGTGTGTGTGAGTGTGTCTGTGTGTCTCTTTGTGTGTGTGAGGGAGTGTGTGTTTCTGTGTGTATTTGTGTGTGTTTGTGTGTGAGAGAGAATGTGTGCCTGTGTGTATCTGTGTGTGTGTGTGAAAGGGAGTGTGTGTCTTTGTGTATTTGTGTGTGTGTGAGAGAGAGAGCGTGTGTGTATCTGTGTGTAAGAAGGTGTGTGTGGGTGTCCGTGTGTGCGGATCTATGTGTGAGAGAGAGTGTGTGTGCTGTGTGTGTGTGTGTGTGTGTGTGTGTGTCGGTGTGTGTACTGAGGACCGTTGCTTTGCTGAGCAAAGTAAGCTGAGTCTCGACGCTCAAACGAGGCTGACTATGACCCGACATTTGGTGAGCGGCTCTCACTGTATCAGTCTCGAGATGGAGGTTTGACATGAGACGGGAAAGGCAGTTCCAATCAATGGCTCGTGTTTCTCATTGTATTTTGACAGAGGCGTGTTACCCGCTGCTCACTGGAAAATTCACCGCGCAGTTCTGTCTCTTTGTAGTAGATGCGCAGTATATTTTTAAAAATAAAATAATGCATGTTTATAAAATTTGCAACGGTGGGCTATACGCCATTCGGTCCCTCTGCTCCGTGCTGTGTGTTCTTGATCCGCACAAACTGTCCCCAAACTCTTGTTATTCCTTCTCCTTGTATTACTCTCTCCCTCCTGTGTTTTTTCAGCTTCAATGCATCTTTGCCAGACCCTTCCACCACTCTAAGTGGGATTGAGTCCCTCAATTCCTCCCCACTCCCCTGTGGGAAGTTGAATTTCTGCTTAGAATCATTTGTAACTGCCTTATATTGACCGACTTCTGGCTTCGTAAGTTTGTCTGTGCGTGTCAGACACGAAGGGAGTGACTGATTTTGGGAATTAGTGAGTCCTGCTCAAAATCGGAGGCCAGTGATAGGAGAGAACCGCAGGTAGATAGGTGAGTGCATTTGTTTGTGGGGGTTAATGAGGGAAAGGGTTGGGGGAGGTCTCCGTGTGTGTGAGTGTGCGTGTGAGAGTGGGAAGGGTAGAGTTGCGCGTGTGTGGGCGAGTGTTGTGAGGGAAAGGTGTGGGGGAGATTTGTGTGTGTAGGGCAGAGGGTGGGAACGAGGTGTAAAGTAGAATGTGGTTGGAGGTGTGTTTGTGTGGAAGTAGTTGGGAGAGTTTTGAGTGTGGAGAAGGGGGTGGGAGGGGGCGATTGTGGGGCAAAGGGGTGGAGGAGGGGTGTGTGTATAGGGGCGATTGTGGGGGAAAGGGTGGGGAGAGGTGTATGTATGGGGAGAGTGTGGGGGAGAGTTGTCTGTGTGGGAAAGAGATGTGTGTGAGGGGGAAGGGTGGTGAGAGGTGTGTGTATGGGGGTGATTGTGGGGGAAAGGGGTGGGGGAGAGGTGCGTGTATGGGGAGAGAGTGAGGGAGAGGTGTCTGTGTGGAAGAGAGATACGTGTGAGATGGAGAGGGTGGGGGAGAGGTGCGTGTATGGGGAGAGAGTGGGTGGGAGAGGTGTCTGTGTGGGAGAGAGATGTGTGTGATGGGGAGAGGGTGTGGGAAAAGTGTGAGTAGGGGAGAGTGTGGGGGAGAGGCATGTATATGGGGAAGAGAGTGATGGAGTGGTGTATGTACAGGAGGAGGGGTGGGGTCTGTGTGTAGGGAGGGGGTGGGGAGGGGAAATGTTGTTATTGACCAGGCCAGACCCTATTAAAATATTTTAAGAAGGCAGCCCAGACCCTAACTGATATTTTTTAAAAGGCAGATTTAAGCTGGATATTCCAGGAGTAATGTAGCTTTAAAAACAAAACTTATTTAAACATTACATAAGAAACACGAGCAACAGAAAACAGAACTTAGAATAATTTAACTTAGTTGATAACCCAACCAATTATATCACATCTTAACGAAGGAGCTTTTCCAATGCCCTGCAACTTCCTGTAAACACATCTCATGGGAAAAGGTAAACTCAAACACAGGATCTTACAGGCAGGAGAGGTTTCGGAGAGAAAGTTCAGGCAAGAAGCATCTGTTGAAGCATGGAACCTCTTTTCACTGTAACTGCTTGTCTAGTTCTCCAGCAGTTTTCTGACTGCTTGGTACAGAAACCAAACTAGAGAGAGATAAAGACCTGAACTGGGAGAACTGGCGACGCCCCTGCTATTGTTCAAAGTAAAAATTTCCAGACAATGCAGCACCTCTACCTTTATGGGCAACCTAACCTTGTTAAAAGGGGCAGCATCACCCCAGTGGGGGAAGAGATTGGGTGAAAGGTGTATAGGGGAAAGGGGGTGATGGAAGAGTTGTGTGCAGGGGAAAGATAGGAGAGGCGGGGGTGGAGCTGGGAGAAGGGTGTATGGCCGAGAGACATGGGGAGAAGTGTGGGTGGGGTTGGGGATGGGAAGAGGGGTATGTGTGAGAGAGGTATAGGGGAGAGGTGAGTGTGTGGGGAGCGGATGGGGAGAGGGGAATGTGGGACAGATATATGGGAAAGAGGAGCGTGTCTATGGAGGAGGGGCTGGGGAGAGGGCTGAATGAGGAAGTGGTATGAGGGTGAGGTGTGCATGTGGGAGGGGATGGGGAGTGGAGTCTGTAGGGGAGAGATATGGGGTCGAGGTGTGTACGGAGGGGAGGAGATGGGGAGTGGGGTGTTTTGGGGTGAGATATGGGGGCGAGGTGTGTGTAAGGGAGGGGATGGGGATAAGGGTGTGTGTGGGGGGGAGAGGAATGGGGAAAAGGTGTGTTTGTGTGTGTGTTTGTGGGAGAGGGGTGTGTGGGGTATAGGAATGGGAAAGAGGTGTGTGTAGGGGAGGGGATGGGATGGGGAGAGGGGTGTGTGGGGGAGAGGAATGGGGAAGGGATGTGTTTGTGTGTGTGTTTGTGGGAGAGGGGTGTGTGGGGGATAGGAATGGGAAAGAGGTGTGTGTAGGGGAGGGGATGGGATGGGGAGAGGGGTGTGTGGGGGAGAGGAATGGGGAAGGGGTGTGTTTGTGTGTGTGTTTGTGGGAGAGGGGTGTGTAGGGGATAGGAATGGGAAAGAGGTGTTTGTAGGGGAGGGGATGGGATGGGGAGAGGGGTGTGTGGGGGAGAGGAATGGGAAAGGGGTGTGTTTGTGTGTGTGTTTGTGGGAGAGGGGTGTGTGGGGGATAGGAATGGGAAAGAGGTGTGTGTAGGGGAGGGGATGGGATGGGGAGAGGGGTGTGTGGGGGAGAGGAATGGGGAAGGGGTACGTTTGTGTGTGTATGTTTTTGTGGGAGAGGATGGGGAGGGGGTGTGTGAGGGACAGGAATGGGGAGAGGTGTGTTAGTGATGAGGAGATGCGGAGAGGGGTGTATGGGGGAGAGGAACGGAGGGAGGTGTGTGGGTGTGGGATAGTGGATGGGGAGGGGGCGTATGGGGGAGAGGTGTGTCTGAGGGGGAGGGTGTGGGGACAGAGAATGGGTAAGGGGTGTGTTGTGGGAGAGGATGGGGAGAAGAGTGTCTGGGGAGAGGAATGGAGGGAGAGGTATGTGTGTGTGTGGGCGGGGGTTTGGGCAGAGGGGTGTGTGGGGCAGAAGAATGAGGGGAGAGGTGTGTGAGTGTGTGGACGGGGCGACGGGAGAGCTGTGTGTGTGTTTGGGGGGGGAGCGAGGTGGTGTTGCGGGCAGCACTGTTACTGAGGTCATGGAACATCAGCCTGTCCTGTCCCGAGCTCCCTGCACCGTGGGTGGCCTGTGGCTTTCACACTCGGCCCCAGAGTGTGACTTCACACGCTCTCCGCTCAGCGCCTGCGCACGAACATCTGGGCCAACTGGAAATGAACTCTACTATCGCCGCCTCCTCGCTGTTCGAGGGAGGAGGCATTGCATCTCAGTGATTCCATTACACCATCCTCACAAACAACTCTTCACAGCCGAGCCCCTCCCAGCTCACCCCTCCATCTCCACAACCCACAACCTCCCCCACCCCCCAACTTTCCATCCAGGTTAGCCTCAGACAACCTGTCATCAACCTCCACACCTCTCCCCCTCCACTTCACCCCAGCGCAGTCTCTGCTCACCCTCTGCTACAGTGAGCCCTGCCTTCACTTGAGAGGCTTTCATCAGCCTTTCAGATTATCAGGTCAGCTCAGTGTAATGACTGTATCTTCCTCGTCTCCCTCCCTTCCTGTCCCTCCTACTCCTTCTCCCCTCTTCCCACCCTCTCTCATGCTCTCGCCACCCCGATCTCCTTTCCGTGCTCTCCATAGCCCTTCCTCATCTCTTCCTATCTCACCCCATCCGCTTGACTTCTCCCTTCACTATCTCTCTATTCTCTCCCCAACCCCACCCACCCCCTTCTTACTCTCCCCATGTAACTCCGCCTCTCTCACCATTCCCTCCCCATCTCTCCTCATCCAATCCCTCCCCTCTCCTATCCTCATCTCGTCCCAAACCCCTCTCTCTCTCTCTTCCGACCCCGCCTCCCACTTCTCCATCTCTCCCCAACACCTTCTCCCCACCCAATCCCAGCCCCTCCCCTCGTCTCCCTATCGCCTCCCAGTCCCGTCCGATCCCCATCTCCCCCTTTATCTCTCCATCCCTATCTCTCAAGCCTCTCCCTCACCCTTTTGCTTTTTCTCCCCAACCCACATTCCTCCCCTCCTCTCCCTAAGTTATCTCTCCACACCCCTCTCCTTCTCTGCCCACCCCAGCCCCTCCCTGTCCCCTCAGCATTGAGAGACACAGACCGCGGCGTTGGGGGGAGGGGGCTAATTCCCAGTTAGGAATGGCGAAAGCCAATTGCACCTTCAATGTGATTTTGCCTCATTTGGGAAACCGATTCTTAGTTTTTGCATCTCCCTCAACCCCAAACCCCAGCTTTTTCCCAGAATCCAAAATGCTGTCGTGTGTGTTTGAGCTCAAAAACTCTCTCAAAACATTGTCCAGCAGATTTGACGTCTTTGAAAATGCCAAACTCACCTCGGGCTGCTGTAGAGCTTTTATCTTGGGTTAGAGGCGAATGGACGCAGGCGGTCAATGCATGTTTCTGTGATTATAGCTAAACAAAGAACGCTGGATGCTGGAAATTATAAACCAAAAAAAAAGCATAGAAATTCTTTGGAAAACCCAGCAGGTCTGGCAGCATCTGTGGAGAGGAAGCAGAGTTAACGTTTCGTGTCCAGTGACACTTCTTCAGAACAACGCGACACAATACCACCATCTGCTGGCAGACGGACGCTACCGCAATCGGCAGTCTGCAGAAATACACTGAAGAATTTACTGCTCGGGGAGGGCAGCATCTCACAGCTCCCATCAAGATAACAGCATCAATTCCGACACAGGTTCAGTGCAGAGATTAGAGAGGTGGGCTTCATCTCATTTACTTCTCTCACCTTCCCCCGACCCACCCAGCGAGTGCACCGACCTTTTCCTGCAAGAAGCAGGTCTGAAGAAGGGTTGCTGGACCTGAAACGTTAACACTGTTTCCTCTTTTCACAGATGTTCCCAGAACTGCTGGGGTTTCTTAGCAAATTCTGCTTTTGTTTCTGATTCCAGCGTCCGCAGTGCTTTTTTTCCCAGAGAGATGAGAAGTATTTGACGCCACTTTTAGATAAACTGGTGTCGACTTTGCTGAAGTTTTATGTAGGCTGGAAAAAAAAGTTTGAACGAATTCACCTCAAGCAGAGTGTACGGACAATCTATAAACTGCAGAGGAAAGTACAACCAACTATTTTGAAAAGGTGAGCAAGATAATTAACAATGACTCTCTCTCTCTCACTCACATAAGATCTGGGAGCAGGAGTAGGCTGCCCGGCCCTTTGAGACTGCTCCGCCACTCAATAAGATCATGGCAAATCTTTTTGTGGACTCAGCTCCACTTTCGCACGTTTCACCATATCCCTTAATTCCTTTATTTTCCAAACAAAAAGTATCTACCTTAGCTTTAAAAGTGATTACTGAAGTAGCCTCAACTACTTCCCTGGGCAAGGAATTCCATCGATTCACAACCCTCTGGGTGAAGAAGTTCCTCCTCAGTTCATTTCTAAACCTGCTTCCTCTAATCTTGAGGCCATGCCCTCTTGTCCTTGCCTCATCTACCAGTGAAAACATCCAATCTATTTCTATTTTATCGACTCCCTTCATAATTTCATATGTTTGTATAAGATCCCCCCCTCATTCTTTTGAATTCTAATGAATATACTCCCAACCTACTCAACACCTCCCCACAAGGCAACCCCCTCAACTCCGGGATCAACCCAGTGAATCTCCTCTGCACTCCTTCAGTGCTAGTCTGTATTTTCTGAAATAAGGAGACCAAATCTGCACACAGTACTCCAGATGTGGCTTCATCAGCATCTTGTACAGCTGTAATATTACCTCTCTGCTTTTAAATTCAACCCATCCAGCAATGAAGGACACAATTCCATTTGCCTTCCTAATTACTTGTTGGACCTGCAGACCAACCCTCTGCGATACACACACAAGGACACCCAGGTCCCTCTGCAAATCAGCATGCTGCAACTTTTGACCATTCACGTGATCTTCTATTTTGTTGCTACTCCCACCAAAATGACTTCACATTTACTAACATTGTACTCCATCTGCCAGACCTTTGCCCACTCATTCAATGTATCTGTGTTCCTCTGCAAAGTTTCACAATGCTCTGCGCGCTTTGCTCTGTCATTTATTGGAGTGTCATCGGCAAATTTTGACACTGAACATGTGGTCCCAAACTTCAAATCATCTATATAAACTGTAAATAAATGTGGTCCCAATACCGATTCCTGAGGCATACCACTAGTCAATGATTGCCAGCCAAAATAGCACACCATTACCCCCACATTATGCTTCCTGTCAGTCGACCAATCCTCTACCCACGCCAATACTCTGCCCCGAACACCATCTTATGCAGCAGCCTCATGTGCGGCACTTTGTCAAAGGCCTTTTGGAAATCTAGGTACACCACATCCACTGGAACTCCACTGTTCACCTTGCTTGTAATATCTTCATAGAATTCCAAAAGATTTGTGAAACATGACTTGCCCTTCATGAATCCATACTGCATCTGTTAAATGGGTCAATTTCGTTTGAGATGCCCTGCTATTTCTTCACTGATAATAGACTCGAGCATCTTCCCCACTCCAGAGAGTCTAAGCCTCACTGGTCTATAATTGCCCAGCTTTTGTCTACATCCATTTTTGAATAATGGCATCACATTTGCTATTTTCCAACCTGCTGGAGTGCCCCAGAGTCCAGTGAATTTTGGAACATTATCGCCAGTCCACCTACTATTTCTCCCGCCATCTCTTTTAGTACACTGGAATGCATTCCATCAGGACCAGGGGACTTATCCATCCTTAACTCATTTAGCTTACCCAACACTAACTCTTCTGCAAAAAGAGTTTCCAGGTCCACATCTAACTTCACCTCTTGGCATGTTGTTAGTATCTTCCACTGTGAAGATCATTGCAAAATACCTGCTCAATGCCTCAGCCCATTTCATCATATCCCATAACTTACTGCCCCTTCTCATCCTCTAAAAGACCAATTTTAGCCACTCTTCATTTTATATATCTGTAGAAAATTTACCGTCCCTCTTTATAGTCTATGCTAATTTTTTGTCATACTCTATCTTACGTTTCTTTATAGCTCTTTTTGTGGCTTTCTGTTGACCTTTAAAGTTTTCCCAATCTTCGAGACTTCTGCAGTTTTGGCCACTTTGTATGCCTTTGCTTTCACTTTGATAACCCACCTTATTGCCTCCGACACCCATGGCAGATTATCCCTCCTCCTGCCGTCCTTCCTTCTCACTGGAATATACTTTTGCTGAGCACTTTGAAAAATTTCGTTGAAGGTCATCCATTGCTCATCAACTGTCACACCACAAAGCCTTTGTTTCGAGTCTACTTTAGCCAGGTCCTCCCTCATTCTATCATCGTCCCCCTTATTCAAGCACAGGACCCTGGTATTGAATTTTATCTTCACACTATCCAGCTGTATTTTAAAATTCAACCAAACTGTGATTACTCCTTCCAAGATGACCCCTGACTATGAGGTCATTAGTTATTCCTGCCTCATTACAAAGGACCAGGTCTAGGATAGCTTGCTCCCTCATCAGTTCCATTACATGCTGTTCAAGAAAACTATCACAGATACACTCAACAAAATCCTCCTCAGGGCTGCCCTGACTGAGCTGTTCGACCAATCTACATGCAGATTAAAACCCCCAATGATAATAGCTGTAGCATTTTTGCATGCATTAGTTATTTCCTTGTTTATTTCCCATCACAATGTGATGTTATTATTTGATGGCCTATCGACTACGCCTATCAGTGACTTTTTCTTCTTGGAATTCCTAATTTCCACCAAATGGATTCAGCCTCATGCTCCAAAGCACCTATGTGATCTCTCAGCATCGCCCTGATGTTGTCCTTGAATATCAGAGCTAAACCACGTCCCGTGCATTCCTGTCTGTCCTTCCACATAGCCTGGTACCCCTGGACATTTAATTCCCAGCCATGACCATTCTGCAACCAAGTCTCTGTGATGGCTATCAAATCTTATTGACTGACAATGATTTGTGCTGTTAACTCATCAACCTTGTTACAAGTGCTATGAGCATTCAGGCGAAATGCCTTTATGCTAGCTTTCTTACCGTTATGATTCATAACATCTCTAATATCTCCTGAGTTATCCTTTATTTTTGCTTCTTTTATAGTCTGCCTTGAACTTAAACACTCCTGCATTCATGTCAACCTGTTGCTTACCTTTTCATTTATCACCTTGCATCCTGTTGCACTCCCTTTCCCTTCCCCCGACTCGCAAGTTTAAAGACGTGGTGACCACTCTATTTATCCTTTTCGCTAGAACGCTGGTCGAGGTTGGTTCAGCTGGAGACGGTCTCACTGGTACAGATCCCCTTCAGTTCCAAAATAGACGCAATGCCCCATGAAATGGAATCCTTCTTTCCCACGCCATTCCCTTAGCCACGTGTTTGCTTCCCTAATTTTCTTGTCTCTAAGTCAATTTGCACATGGCTCCAACATTAATCCGGAGATTATGACCCTGGAGGACCTGTTCCCTAATTTCATTCCTAGTGCTCATTAACCCCCAAACAGGTCCTCCATCTTACCCTTCCTTATGTTGTTAGTCCCAAAGGGGACCACAACAACTGGATCCTCCCCCTCCCGCTCCAGTACCCCTTCAAGCCAGTCAGAGATGTCCTGCACCCTGGCACCGGGTAGGCAACACACCATACGGGACTTCCGATCCAACCTGCTCATGCTCTATGTACACATCCTCTCACAATCTGTCTCTGTCAGCACACATATTCTTGCTCGCACTCTCTCACACGCACTCGCAGCCTCTCCCACACAATGACACTGTCTCTCACAGGCAAGCTCTCTGTTTCACAGACATCCCCTCTCTCTTACACATGCATTCTTTTTTGTCCAGTACAGAGTCCTGCTTTGTCCCACCCTCTGAAAGAGTCAATGAGATGGGTTGTATGATATGGTCTACCAGCCTGTGGGACATACAGCTGATATACCTAACATCATACCATCACTGAAACCCATTTATCTCAGTATTTGATAATATGGTACGTTAAAAATAGGGTTTTTTCGTGAAATTACTAGCATTCTCTTCGTGGAGACACAGCCATCAAAAAGGTTTGCTGAATAGCTTTCAGTATTTTATTTTCTGCTTCTCTCTCTCTTGCATGTTTTTAATGGTAATTATGCTCCTTCTGTGAGGAATGTGAGGCAAATCATCATTTATTATTTCTCATGTCTGTGCTCGACCTCACCCATGTGCGCAGAATCATCTATGTCCTGACTTTGGCAGCCAGCGACTGATGTGTCTGGTTCATAATTAGCTTCATCTTTGATCAATTTGCTGCTCGAAAGTGAAAACTAAATATGACACCGATAAAGTTTGTTGACATTGTTCAAGGTACATTATCTTTTGTGTGAGAAGAATGCCTCTCTACTTTAGATGTAAAACACCAACTGACAACTGAAAATGTACATTGGGGCTGCTCTAGAAAGTCAAGTTGCTATTCTGAGGCTGGATGAATGACATTTAAATATGAAGCCTAAGGATATGGGCAATTCATGTTCAAATCCTGCTACAGCAGATGATGATTTGGATTCAATAAAAAATAACCTGGGATTAGAGTTTAATGAAGACCATGGAATAATAATTGCTTGAAAAAGAAATATCTGTTTCACTAATAAACTTTAAGAAAGAAAATCTGTTGTCCTCACCTTGTCTGGTTTACACGTGTCTTCAAACCCACAGCAATGTGGTTGACACTTAACTGCCCTCTGTGAATAAATGCTAACCCAGCCACATCCCACTGAAGAATAAAATATAATGCAACCACTCTGTTGTTTTTTCTCTCATCAGACATTGCGGATCATGTCTGGAAACATGCAGCTGCGCGATTTAGCACGGGAGACAGTAGGCAATGGGAGCAGTTGCAGGGAAGGATCAGACAATGCCAGTAACTCGGATTGACAGCTGCTCAGTGAATTCACTCCCTTCTTTCTTCAATGTCTGTGTTCGCAATTGTCTGTCCACAACTGGAGGTCAGGCCGAAATCCCAGCCGATCTTTTAAGTTCCCAATGGAACTGATCAATGAGTTCGCACATCCCTACCTCTAGCAGATCACCCACCTCACTGCTGATACACTCAACCCCGTCCTGTAGGCTCTTGACAAATTCCACCAAATAAAGTGATTCAAAACTAGGCAGCATTTTTCGCTGCTCAATCCATAGCCCAGTCAAACTATATCTCTTTTCAACACTGGTTCCCAGGCAAGTATATTTAAAATGCCCTCCTTTGGTTTGAATCAAACCTTTCACAATACACTTCCTCCTCCTCCCTACCCACTACCCTTAGTCATTAATTTCCCAGCTCTGGATACCTCTCAGATACATTCACCTTATGAATTCAAGGCTGTTTGATATCCAGATGATAAACTCATTGTCTTTGCAATCTGTTACTTGGTCTACCATCAGCTGGAACAGTTGGAATTCCACCCTACATTTTTTGACTGTCACTTCTCCTCTTACACTGGAAACTGCTTGAAACCAATTCATGAGAATAAGATTTTCATCCCTCACCTCACCTTTAATTCCGCACATGACCAGTATCCTTCATTTGCAGTTGGCCCTTTCCTTCACACATCTTGATTTCCCCTAATTTTCGGTTCTCCATATCTTCCGCTAACCCTCATCTTCATCTCCCCTCTTCTTCAGTTACCCATAACTGCATTAGCCCTCATCTTCATTTAACCCTCATGTTCAGCTCCCTACTTCTTCAGTTCCCCTCATCCTCAGTTAAACCTCAGTTCCAGTTTGCCTCATCTCACTCCACCTGTATAATCTCCCTTCCCTCTCTTTAAACTACTGCTGACTGAAAGCCTCACCTTTGGAAAATCAGACGTTATCGAGTCATGCAGAACAGCAGTGTCTCCCCGGCCCATCCAGGCAGTACTGACCTGACGACACTAATTCCTCTTTCTGTCACTTTGTCCCAAGTATTCATCCATGTACTTTGTTGTAAAGGGTATATGTTTGTGGCCTCTCTTGCGCTCCCAGGCAGTGTATTTCAGACATCCTACTGCCTTCTGGGTGAAAACAAGTCCTCAAATTACCTCTAAGCCTCCTGCATTTCTTCCTATCTTAAAAGTAAGACCCCCTCATTATTACCCCTTCAACTAATGTATGTAGCCACTTTCTGTCCACCTTGTCTATAGCCCTCATGATCTTTAACATTCATATCAGGACATGTCTCAGCCTTCTCTGCGCTACAGAAAACAACCCGAGCCAATTCAACCTCTTTTCATAGATTTGGAAAGCTGAATGTATTTTTTGACAATGCAAAATCAAGGGCCTCATCTGCACTGCATCATTCCACGATCCTGTGCGACTGCTCCATCCCAGGCCACATCCTGGTGAATCTCCTCTGCAGCCCCTCCAGTGCAATCACATTATCCCTACACATTGCTCTGCAAGTCTTGTTCATCTCAACAGCTATTATCCAGACCCTCGAACTCATGAGAGAAACAAGCACAAGAAAAAGTTAGATTAAAGGCATGCCCAGGGACCCTGAGATGGAAAATTTGGTGGGCGGGGAGGGGAGGGGTGTGGGGGGGTGGGGGTGCAGGTGGTGGTGTGTGAGAAGAGAGGAGAGAGAGAGGATGTGGGCATGAGTGTGTGTATGTGTGTGCGTGAGTGGGTGCGTGTGTGTGTGTGTGAATATGTGTGTGTGTGTGTGTGTGTGTGTGTGTGTGTGTGTGTGTGTGTGTGTGTGTGTGTGTGTGTGTGTGTGTGTGAATTCGGTTATAATTGAGGCTGAATGACAATTCGAAAAATTGATAGACAATGAGTCAGTGGCAGAGAGGAGAAAATAGCGACACCTACTTGTATTTATAACTCGATTAAAAGTAAGACAGATGCTGCAGCTGTACAAAACTCTGGTGTGGCCACACTTGGAATATTGCATGCAGTTCTGGTTACCTCATTATAGGAAGAATGTGGAAGCTTTGGGAAGGGTTCAGAGGAGATTGCCCAGGATGGGCGGCACGGTGGCTCAGTGGTTAGTACTGCTGCCTCACAGCGCCAGAAACCCGGGTTCAATTCCCGCCTCAGGCGACTGACTGTGTGGAGTTTGCACGTTCTCCCGGTGTCTGCGTGGGTTTCCTCCAGGTGCTCTGGTATCCTCCCACAGTCCAAAGATGTGCAGATCAGGTGAATTGGCCGTGCTAAATTGCCCGTAGTGTTAGGTGAAGGGGTAAATGTAGGGGTATGCGTGGGTTGCGCTTCGGCGGGTTGGTATGGACCTTTTGGGCCAAAGGGCCTGTTTCCACATTGTAAGTAATTAAATCTAAAAATGTTGCCTGGTATGGAGGGAAGGTCTTATGAGGAAAGGCTGAGGCACTTGAGGCTGATTTCGTTAGAGAGAAGAAGGTTGAGAGGTTGACTTAATTATGACAAATAGGACCATCAGCGGGTTAGATTGGGTGGACAGTGTGAGACGTTTTCCTTGGATGGCGTTGGCTAGCCCGAGGGGACATAGCTTTAAATTGAGGGGTGATAGATATAGGAAAGATGTCAGATGTAGTTTCTTTACTCAGAGAGTAGTAGGGGCGTGGAACACCCTTCCTGCAGCATTAGTATACTCGCCAACTTCAAGGATATTTAAGTGGTCATTGGATGACCATATGGATGAAAATGGAATAGTGTAAGATAAATGGACTTCAGATTGGTTCGATAGGTCGTCACAAAATCGAGGACTGAAGGCCTGTAGTGTAATGTTCTATGTTCCAGAAAGAGAGAGAGAGATACATAGATAGATACATACATGCAGAGAGAAAGAAAGAATAATTCGGTTATAATTCAGACTGAGTGACAATAAGGGAAAATGATGAACAATGAGTCAGTGGCAGAGAGCAGGAAACAGTGGTACGCATTTGTATTTATAACTCGATTGAAATAATAAGGCACTGCTTGAGGTCTTTCACATATCATCAATCAGAATCTTTATTCAGATGACGTGATGCACAATCATGAACGTTCCAAAATAGGGAGGAGGGGTGTGATGGCGAGACAGAGTGAAAGAGAGGGGGAGAGAGAGAGAGAGAGAGAGAGAGAGACAAAGAGTGAGAGTGTGTGTGTGAGAGAGAGAGAGAGCAAGAGAAGGGTGAGACACAGACAGAGACAGAGTTTTTGACAGAGGGTACGACAGATGAGCAAACACATAGACAAATGGACCACAAAAACTCAACGGGTGATCGAAACCTACAGAATAGATTGGAAGTGGTGGTGTCGTGGTATTAATGCCAGTCTGTTAACACAGAAACCCAGGTAATGCTCCACAGATGCGGGTTTACATCACATCGCAGCAGATGTTGGAATTTTAATTCAGTGAAATCTTGGATTAAGACTGTAATATGTTGCCAAGTACAAACCTTTTTCCCAGCAAATGACAATACCTGACACTTCATGTTGACTAGTCCAACCCTCTCGTTGCCACTTCCTGAGAGTGGGTCACCACTGCTGAGAATGTTCGCGTCCTCTCGTCAATAATCTCAAGCTAAACTCCACTGTTCGCCCCTTAGCTCATGTCTTATTTCTGTTTTCCAATTTTCCACGCCATTACTGTCCAGTTGACCATCGCTCACATCTTTCCCTCATAGGAGATCTTGAACATTAGAACATGAGTAGACCGTTCAGACACTTGAGCATGTTGCACTATGCAATAAAATGATAATTTATCCCATGTCGACCTTCACTTCGCTTGGCTGCCCTGCTCCCCATAAAATTTTAACAAATCTTTTCTTCAAAATCGATTTAATCCCTCCTTATATTTAATCAGCAGCTTGCCGTCCACTACACTCTGGGGCAACGAACTCCATGGATTCACAACCCTTTTAAATCTATCAGGATGTTGCTTAACTGGAACAGCATGTGTCGTTCGATTCGCACTTCCCAGAGTAATCCCACGTGTCTCTCCACGTAATTGTAGCAATTGTTTCAGGTCATTTTGATTTTATTCAGGAAGGTAACTCAGTAATTTATTCGAATTTTTGAGAACTTTCTCATTGTCCTGGGTAATTTGAGGAATGTCCAATTCAGAATCATCTGAACTTCGTTCTTCACGTTTCACTGTAACCAATACAACATTCTCCTTTTGCTTTCCTTCCTTATCAAAATACCTTTGAGCACATTCACATGGCACAAAAGAAACCTCGAGAGTTCTTTCTTCCTGGTATTCTTATCAAGCAGTTCGCCTCACTCAATTTCCTTTAAATTCGATAAGGCCACCGATCCTTGCCTTCAAATGTACACATGGCACTGGAATTAACACCAATACTCTGTACTTTATATTCATTAGCAAAATGCTAAGTTTTTGATTGGTTGTCTGCTTACTCTTTCATCACATGCTGTGGTATTTTCAAATGCTGTCTCACCAACTCACCGACTCGATTTAATCTTTCCCTAAAATTTTACACATAGTCCAAATGTGTCGCCTCTGAACTCTGACTCACCACATTCTCCTTAATTTCAGTGGTCCTCTCATCTCATGGCCAAAAGCTAATTCAAGTGGACTGAATTTGGTAGATTCATTAGGTGCATCCCTTACTGAAACAAAAATGGCATTCTTTTATCCCAACTTTAGTATTCTCCTTTTCTTCCTTTCTTCTGCGAGGGCCTTCCTCGGCTTTTAATCACAATTCAAACTGTTGCCTTTCCCTTTCACATTCAAACGCTTCTGTTTCAATTATATTTTAGCCATTTCTAAAGATTCTGATGGCATTCCTGGCAATTGTAAATGCTGCCTGATTGCCACAATCATTTCCGATTTCCTTTTGGACACAAGCAGCCCCAATTCCACCTTGTTTTGCCAATTCCAAAGTTTGCCTTGATCATTTTCCATGAAAATTCTGAAGTGACTTCTTCGACTCCTAGAAGACTCTTAGTGAATGAAAGAGGCATTGTTACCCAAGGCCTTGTTTAAATCAACTGAATTCAACACCCATCATGTATAAAACACACCAAACACTTCGCTCACTGTCGTTGAGTCCAACAATCCTCAACCCAACTTGGAATTAAAACTTTGATTCTGGCAAGAACTCCCAATTGTTATAGACCAGACTAAAAACCTTAAAAATATATTCCGAGCATACTCTGGACCCCAACCTTTTCTTGTTTTAAAGGCACATGTGAGGTGTTGTGTTCCAGATGCAATTGGATTGGTTAAACTTCCTTGATGTTAGGCAAAACACACTTTATTCATACACCATTGCTGAAATACAACAATAGTAAAGAAATTCGAATAACTCCATTGGTGCACTAAACAGAATGATAGATTTTTTTATTTACTACTGAACAGTGACTGTTTCAATTCAGTAATATCCCATAAACAAACATCTGACAAAAGACAAGTTCAGAAAGATACATTGTCTCACATGCAACACCTGCAGCAAGAGGAAAAATATCAATAGAAAACTCTGAGAAAGAGCAGCATGGAGAGATATACTGCAGCTTCAACCCATGTTTAAGACCCAATAATTGCAACTGAAAAAGTAAAGCCAAAACTCCTGGTTCTGTGACATCTTGCACCTTTCAATTAGACAACTTCTATTGTTCCAACTTAGAACATAGCCCAAGGTCTCACAAAGTATTTACTTTATTGGATCTAAACAGACAACTCAGGACCTTTGTTTTTTAACGTCTCCTCAAAAAAAGGACTAAATACACCTTTCAAAGCCCTAGCGTTGTCACACTGCTCAGAACAAAGTCTTTTCATTTCTCAATACCTATAAATCTCATCATACCCCTTAGTTTTGATCCTGTTGACTTCACAGCTTGCTTGTATCTGCTGGGTGTTTGGTTTGCCATCTTCTGTTTGATGCATTGATTAATTGAATGGTCGATGGAAGCAGATATTTCATCATGCTTTTGAAATGACCTCTGAATTTGGACTGAGTTGTCACATAGATAAATGTATTTATACAGGTGTTTAAATTAGACAGCATGAATCCAATTTGCCCGAAGGTGCAAAATGAATCACGATCTAATTGGTCTGCAATATCAAAGGTATGTAAGACATACACCAGCCACAAAAGTATGAAGCTTCCTGATATCGCAAAAAGTAAAATCACAGACTTCTTTCTGTTTTCCATTTCTGGGTCACTGGGATTCCCTCTCTTCGTTTGACCTCTTAGGGCCTTGCAGACCTGACTGACTGTCAAAATGTGTCAAACAGTTAGAAAGTTCAACAAAAGTGTTAAAGCAAACGGGAGCAATGGGCTTAAAACCACAGCAAACGAGTCAAATGCCACCCATGCGGCCTCTGCATAATAGCTTGATTTCACATTACATAACCAGGGGACATTGTTAATGATTTTCACAGGCTCATATACAAAGTAATAAGAGATGTTTTTTAAACAGAACAGAATACAGCTTGTTGCAAGAATTATGGTTGCAGTTTTTTTTCAGTGCAACATTTGCTCTTCAGCCTGAGAGAACAAATAGCAACAAATCTATCGAAGGTGAAAGTGACCGTGAACCAGGCCGAACAGTCTCTTGCTGCATGCATGAGGATATTGCAGATGCGGCACACAGGGATGATATCCAGGAAATATACGAGGAAATAATACCAATTGAATTGTCTTAATATAACCTCAGTGATAATGACAGAGAGATCTGCTACTGCCATAGCTACGAGATAGCGAATGGTGCAGTTAGAGAGACCACACTTTACCAGGGACAGGATCACAATCGATATCAAATTAACTGCAAAACAGAAGAGAGAAATGTATGAGAACTGGGAATCATCGCATTCCAGATATTTGCGCCCAGACAATTAGAGATGAAATACAACAGTAAAAACCAGTGGATTGGTATCAGATGTTCAAAAGTTAAAAAGTCTCAACAACAGCCTCAGTCTCTCTCCAATTTAGCAATTTAATAAAGCTGAACCAGCTACCCAGAACCTGGAAAGAAATGGATAAGAAGGCATAATAGAATTCAGAAAATCTGGGACTGTATTCACTGCTCAATTTAGGAGACCCACAATCATGACTTGCACCACTTCCCAAGGAAGGAGTTCAGCTCTCAGCAGCAGGGAATTTCCCAGAGGCAGAGGACTTCTCACAGACGAGGGAACATTCTACAGATCAAAATGTACCATGCTGATATAGAGCATTTCTGAAATTAAGACAGACCTCTAGACTGGGCTATACCTCTGGATCCTCCCACTGTGAGGGACCCCCGCCTGAAGAAGGGCTTATGCCCGAAACTTCAATTCTCCTGTTCCTTGGATGCTGCCTGACCTGCTGCGCTTTTCCAGCAACACATTTTCAACTCTGATCTCCAGCATCTGCCGTCCTCACTTTCTTATACCTCTGGATTGGAATTGCATAATCTTCCTTCGGACAAGATATCATTGTAAGTATCCAGAGATGTCCAGACAAGTGTAGCTGTGGGAAAACACTTGATAAGTAAATTCCACAGGATAGGCAATATTGATATGACTCCATCTACTCGCCTGAAAAAAATCAAAACTAGGAACATAATTGAGGAAATTTTGTATCGTCACCAGAAGGAATTTGGAGCATTGCCTCCAAACAGGAGGTCTCTCAATGTACCCAGACACTTGTAGGTATAAGGCACACCCTATCCCATGCACAGATATTACATCCCACGCATCTCAGACCCTTCCTCGTGTCAGTGGACAATCACAAAATTATTACTCTGTAGAATCCTTACAGTCCAGAAAGAGGCCCTTCAGCCCAACAAATCCACAGCTGTCTTCCAAAGAGTAACTCACCCAGACCCATTCCTCTACATTTACTCCTGACTAATGCACCTAACTTACACACCCCTGAACACTATGGGCAATTTAGCATGACCAATTCACTTAACCTGCACATCTTTGGATTGTGAGGAAACCAGAGCACAAGAAGGAAACCCACGCAGACACGGGAAGAGTATGCAAACTCCACACAGACAGTTGCGTGAGGCTGGAATTGAAGCCGGTTTCCTGGCACTGTGAGGCGGCAGTGCTAACCACTGAGCTACCATGTGTCCCATCACAAAGTTTTGACTGCTGCCTGAGTTAAGAAACATTGGTGCTGACTGAGAACGTTATCCAAGCGAGGGTAACAACAGATTTGAACTATGCTTCAGCATGGGAGGCTCTCATGGACCCAGTTTATTTTATGCAAAGGTCATCCATTGCCTGACAATTATCCCTGCTCTTGTTTGAAGGTGTCCCAGCACTCAATCCATCAATGGTAATAGGGAAACCTCCTTTTACTCTGATTAAGACAACTCCTGAGATCAACCCGCAAAGTTCTAACATGAGCTAACATGATAAATGCAGGAGGAATACTGCTGATGGAGTCCTGAACCAGGGCTCACAGTCTAATGATACAAGATAGGACTGAGATGAGGAGAAATCTCTTCCCCCGGAGTACTAAGTCTGTGGAAATCTCAGCTGCAGAAAATATTTTAAGCCAAAACATTGAATGCCTTTGAGAAGGACGTAGATATATAGTTCTAAAGGGATCAAACAATATTGGGGGAGCAAGTGAGAGCTGAGTTGAATGTGCAATCATGATGACATTGAAAGGAGGAGCAAGTTCAAAGGACCAAATGACCAAACCCTGAGTCTATGTTCTATGTTTCGTAACATTATCCTAATAGCCTTTGATACTCCTATAATTCATCAAGCCTGTGAACCACAAACAGAGTCTTTCTTTTAGTTGAGGCAAGTGAACAAAAAATGCTGATGCCACATAGAACGACAAATAATGCATTGACTTCTCTGAACAATGCCTCGATATAACTAGTTTTAGTAATAAAATGTACAACATTCTCCCTCACAAAAGCAGAAACCTTCCCTGATGCAAATCGATGCAACTTCAATGGTAATGGTCACTTACCAGGGACACCAACCATTGCAAGGATTGTGTAGTATATTTTTGCAATTGATTGCCTGAGAAGATGCATTTTCTCTGCGAATAAAATCCTCCTTCCCTACTCAAACAATCTCTATGACGGAAGGGATGAAATGCTATTTTCCCAGAGTGTTTATACTCAGAAATATCTCCACAGGGATAGCATACTCCTGACATTTATTTTCCAAGTTAGCTTGGTATGACGAAAAGAACAGATTCCAACAGCTGAGGCGATCCCATACGAATATAATATAATTCTCTCTGGCATTAATTTGTAAAACTTCAAAAACCTGAACATGATTTTTTGATTAAAACAATTGGAGTGGCATTAATTCAGTTGGATGTACAATCTGATTCGGGGGAGGGGTGTGGAATAGGTGAGATCACTTGGCTTGGCAGATGGTTTGTGAAGCAGAGCGATAGTAATTCAATTTGCACACCAGCTGAGGTTGCCATGAAGGAGAGTCCTTCTCGACATCTCTGTCCAATAGTTTGTCCTCAACCCACCTTGTAACATAATTTCTTCTCAAACAGCATTACATGAACAACTTTAAACTTCTATCAACAACCTAATCTGCTTGTCTTCACTAGTCTTCTGAACACCCCTGAACATGGTCATCGTTTGATGCACTGATATCGCTATAGCATCCTTTAACCCCAAATAACATTGTCAGCTTCAGTGTAAACCCTAATATTACAAAATCCTATTTCAGAAATCTAAGGACATAAACTCTTAATTTCACACATTGTGTGATATTTGTCTAGTCTCATTTGAGCATCGCTTGCAATATCAACTCCAATACATTAGTGAGCAAATCAAATGTAATGGTTAAGTTTAATTTGTCTTCTGTGTGCTCTCACGATCAAGACAATCATAAACTGTGTCAACCTTCTATTGTGTCAGCCAGGAGGTTCTCATCATATATATTTGGATATGATTAAAATTAATTCTTTTCCAACTCAATTTAACATTCACCGAAACAGATACAATGAGTGGCACACTTTCAGAAGAGAACAAAAATAATGTCACTGAGCATCAGTGGTGGAGCAAGTAGGTGTGTGTTGATATCGTGCCAGCCAAGAGGACTGGGGTAGGGAGAGTGGGGGCTTGTGTCAGGTCTTGGGTGCTAAGGAGACTTTGATCTCAAAGGGGTGGGGCAAGGGGAGACGGGTCAAAATCTGAGGTGGGATGTATTGGTTCCAACTACAAAGTTTGCTGTCAGGCCTGGCGATGGGGATGGGGATGGGGATGGGGATGGGGGCAGGCGAAGGGATGTAGACAGCTGTGATGGATGTGACGGGTGTGGGGAAAGTGTGTGTTAGATAGTGTGACATGGATGGTTGAGTCCAGAATCTTTGTATTTTGGAACCTGGGGAAGTGGAGCGTGGATTCACTGTATGTGTGGATGTAAAGAGGTCAGAAGTTTGTGCATTTATGAGGGAGTGCAAGGTACATTTGCTTGTCAGTTGAGTGATTAATTTGGCGTTAAAATAGGATTTTAGTAGCGAGACATTTTGAAACTACTTTCTTAATGCCAGTTGTACCCATCGAATTCTTAACCAGATAGCTTTGGAGACTTCAGACATTTCAGCAATTCCTTCAGAGTCTCTTACATTGGGATTTCCATAGGATAACCGTGCATATAACCCATCTGCCCTTCAGAAGTGGTCCAGAATGGGTCCCTATGTCATCACTTGAAAGAGTTCATCAGTAATCCCGCAGCTCTGTTTTGCAAACAGTTTTTAAAAAAGTATGAATGTGTCAAATTCCACTCAGATTGTCAAAATGAGAAATTTGCTTGACTGTTACTCAGAACAAATGAATTCACTTCGAGCTTTATCAGTAATGGCAAAACAACTGTTTTAATAACATAGCTAAGATTAACAAGAGGAGAACAAAGAAATAAGACATCATCTATTATTCAACAACTTACCTCTCCTCTTCAAATTCCCAAACCACACACACACACACACACACACACACGCACACACACACACACACACACACACACACACACACACACACACACACACACACAAAGAAAATTGTGGGATGTTGGCGTCGTTGGCTGGCCAACATTTATTTCCCATCCCTGGTTGCCCCATGAGAAGGTGGCGCTGAGCTGCATTCTTGAACTGCAGCAGTCCTTCTGGTGTAGATTGACACTCAATGCTCATAGGGAAGGTATTACAGCGTTTTGTCCCAACGACAGTGAAGGAATGGCGACATACTTCCAAGTCAGAATCGTGTGTGGCTCTGAGGGGAACTTGAAAGTTCTGGTGTTTCCAAGCACATTTAATGCACATGCATTGGACAGAAAATAATGAGGATAAGATAAACAAAGTTCAGGCAATCAACAGTCCCTGTGGTTTTAGCTGTGACTGTGGGCCAAGTGCTGGGAGGCAGAGTGGAGATAGGTTGACACAGACTCGATGCACTGAAATGCTGTATGACTCTACGAATGCCATTTGCCGTTATCTCAATCAGAAAGACCCAGTTCTTACCTTGTTTTCGAATTATTTCTAATTTTGCTGCTAACATTTATTTCATTTTCCTAAGTGAGGAGGGAGAGATGGATGCTTTGTGTCTGCACACTTTGGACGCTTTCCCTCTGTTGCCACTCTGTCACTTTACTTTTGAGCACGTTGCTGCTGGGCACATTTCAGGGCTGTTGTCAGACAGATATTCTTTAACTCAAAGACTGTTAATGCAACGCAGGTTTGATTTCTCCCACTCACTCATTAAAAAAATAGCATTATATTGCACAGCTCAACATTATGCAGTACCTGTTTTGAAACTGCAAAACTCTCGAGGTATTCTAATTGCAACAGTCTAACTGAAGGGTATGGAACTAACAACTTTTTGTCTTTTGCCCGATTGTAAAGCTCTGCTCGTTTTTATTATCTTCTGATGGCACAAGAGCACAAGAATTAGGACCAGGAGTGGACCAGTCTGCCCGTCGGGCCTGCTTCACCATTCAACAGGATCGTGTCTGATCTGACATCCCTAGCATCCACTCTCCTACCCTTTCCCTCGAATCCTTGACTCCCTTAGATGGATAGATCCAGAAAGAGGCAGGTGGTGGAATTTAAACTAGCAAAACCTCGGAGTAAGAGTCTAATGATGACCATGAATCAATGTTGATTGATGGAAAACCAATTTGGTTTCACTAATGTCCTTTAGGGAAGGAAATTACCATCCTTACCTTGTCTGGCCTACACACAGCAAGTGGTTGACTCTTAACTTCCATCTGGGCAACTAGGGTTGGCTTGGCTAGCGACGCCCTCACCCCATGAGTGAATCATAAAAACACGCTATTGATAGTTTATAAATAAACATAAATAACGTTATGTCCGTTTTAACAGTGTCCTCTAGTATGCTCTGCAAGTTTCAGGCCACAGAAGCCAGAGGATTAGGAATCAGTAATCAATTACAGTTATGCTCGTCGCTTGTATTCTGGCCAGTCCACATTATTCACTCGTCCCTAAATCCGCACCAGGAGCCTGTCATCGTCCTCTTGCTGTTTATCTTGTAATATGAGGAGAAATATCAAACGTCTGGGTTGAATGGTACCCAACATCCCATCACACCCTGGAGACAGAACGTAGAGGGACAATATCATTGTGTTGCTCACCTGTTAACTCTTGAAAGCAACGGGAGATGTGTAGATTAGGGAGATGTGCACATTAGTTCATAACGTGGTTAATGCCAAGGGTCACACTTCCAAAGGAGCAGTGTGGTCACCAAACACAAACACGAGATTAAGTAACTATTTTGGCCTGATTATTTTATGATAAATTATGCTGAAGTCGACTTTTACATGTGTTTCAACAACATCTGGTTACTCTGTGGAGCACTGAGTCCAGTTCTGGTTATGAAGCTGGAGAGGGTTCAGAAGAGATTTACCAGGCTATTATGGGAATGGAGGGTTGAGTTACAAGGGGAGGCTGGATAGGATGGGGCTTTTTACATTGAAAGTTGAGGGGGTGACCTTAGAAAGGTTTCTCAAGCCATGAAAGGTATAGATTAGGTGAATAGTCGCTGTCTTTTCCTTGGAGTGGGGGATTTCAAGACCACAGGGCATATTTTTAAGGCGAGAGGAGGGAGATTTTAAAAAGTCATGGGCAATGTTATTACATGCAGAGTGCAGTCACCGTGTGGAGAGGTGGCAATGCCCGGGTTCAAGCCCCATCTGCTCCAGGTTCACATGTCATAACATCTCTGAACAGGCTGGTGCGAAAAGTTGATTAAAAAAGAGAGAATGGAGTTATGGTGGTGAGAAGACTGATCTGTTGCCCTGTGAGAAACCACGGAATGGAGCAAGTTAAAAAATAAAGCTTGGGTTGGGATGGAGAGAGTGGCAGGTGAAATGCAGATCATTGCATGATTGTAGTTGCCTAAATAGGAGCAGAATTAGGCCATTCAGCCCACCGAGAGAGAGGGAAATGAGTGTGTGTGTGTGTGTGAGAGAGAGGTAAATGGGTGCGTGTGTGTGTGAGGGAGAGGGAAATGGGTGCGTATGTGTGTGAGCGAGCGGGAAATGGGTGTGTGTGTGAGAGAGAGATGGAAATGGGTGTGTGTGTGTGTGAGAAGGAAATGGGTGCATGTGTGAGAGGGAAATGGGTGTGTGTGTCTGGGCGGGGATGTGTTTGTGTGAGGGAAATGGATGTGTGTGGGTGGGGGTGTGTGTGTGAGAGAGAGGGAAATGTGTGTGTGTGCGTGTTTTTGAGAGAGGGAAATGGGTGCGTGTGTGCGTGTGAGAGAGGGAAATGGGTGTGTGTGTGTGTGTGAGAGAGAGAGAGGGAAATGGGTGTGTGTGTGTAAGAGAGAGAGGGAAATGGGTGTGTGTGTGAGAGAGAGGGAAATGGGTGTGTGTGAGAGAGAGGGAAATGGGTGTGTGTGAGAGAGAGAGGGAAATGGGAGGGTGTGTGTGTATGAGAGAGAGAGGGAAATGGGTGTGTGTGTGTGTGAGAGAGAGGGAAATGTGTGTGTGTGTGAGAGAGAGAGGGAAATGGGTGTGTGTGTGAGAGAGAGAGGGAAATGGGTGTGTGTGAGAGAGAGAGAGAGGGAAATGGGTGTGTGTGAGTGTGTGAGAGGGAAATGGGTGTGTGTGTGAGAGAGGGAAATGGGTGTGTGTGTGAGAGAGAGAGAGGGAAATGGGAGTGTGTGTGTGGGCTGGTGTGTGTGTTTTAGGGAAATGGGTATGTGTGCATTTGTGTGTGTGGGCGGGGATGTGTGTGTGTGAGGGAAATGGGTGTGTGTGTGTGTGTGGGCGGGTGTGTATGTGTGTCAGGGAAATGGGTGTGTGTGTGTAATTTTGTGTGGGGGAAATGAGTGTGCATGGGCGGGGGTATGTGTGTGAGAGTGTGTGGGGGGAAATGGGTGTGTGCGTGTGTGAGGGAAATGGGTGTGAGTGGGCGGGGTGTGTGTGTGAGGGAAATGGGTGTGAGTGGGCGGGGTGTGTGTGTGAGGGAAATGGGTGTGAGTGGGCAGGGGTATGTGTGTTTGAGGGAAATGAGTGTGTATGGGCGGGGGTATGTGTGTGAGAGTGTGTGGGGGGAAATGGGTGTGTGCGTGTGTGAGGGAAATGGGTGTGAGTGGGCGGGGGTATGTGTGTGTGAGGGAAATAGGTGTGTGTGTGGGGGGAATGGGGGTGTGTGGGCGGGGGTGTGGGTGTGTGAGAGGTAAATGGGTGCATCTGGGAGGGGGTGTGTGTGAGGAAAATGTGTGTGTGTGGGCAGTGGTGTGTGTGTGGGAAATGGAGGTGTATATGGGCGGGGTGTGTATGTGTGTGGGAAATGGGTGTGTGTGTGGGCCGGTGTGTGGGAAATGGGGGTGTATGTGGGCGGGTGTGTGGGTGTGTGTGTGTGTGTGTGTGTGTGTGTGTGTGTGGACGTATGTGTGTGTCTGTAAAGAATGGATGTGTCTGTGAAGGAAATGGGTGTGTGTGGATGTGTGTGTGTGTGGACGTATGTGTGTGTCTGTAAAGAATGGGTGTGTCTGTGAGGGAAATGGGTGTGTGTGTGTGGGAAATGGGGGTGTGTGTGGGCAGGTGTGTGGGTGTTTGTGTGTGTGTGCATGTGGGAAATGGGTGTATGTGTGGGCGGGGTGTGTGTGTGGGAAATGGGTGTGTGTGGGAAATCGGGATGAGTGTGGATGGGTGGGTGGGAAGTGGGGGTGTGTGTGAGGGAAATGGGTGTGTGTGCGTGGGGTGTGTGTGGGAAATGAGGGTATGGGTGGGTGGGTGGGAAATGGGTGTGTGTGGGCGGTGGTGTGTGTGAGGGAAACGGGTGTGTGTGGGCGGTGGTGTGTGTGTGTGTGGGTGGGGGTGTGTGTGTCTGGGCGGTGGTGTTTGTGGGCGGCGCTGGGTGTTGTGCATGGGGGGTGTGTGTCTGGGAAATGTTTGTGGTGAGGTATGTGTGAGTGAGACAGGAAGGCTGGGTTGGCAGAGGGAGACATGGTGCCCGTCACTCTGCAGAGATTCTTGCCCAGTTGCTGACTGAGCTGTGTCTGGAACTAACGGTGCCCTCTCTCTGCCTCCCACTCTCTGTCTCTTGCCACCCTCTTTTCTCTCTGCCCCTTTCTCTGTCTCACTCTCTCCACTTCCCTCTTTCTGCCTCTCTCTCTCTCTCCCCCACTCCTCTCTTTTTCTGTCTGTCTCCCCTTCTCTCTCCACCCCCAATTTCTCTGTCTCTCTTATGTTCCTCCGTCATCACTGCCTTTCTGTCTCTGTGTGTGTGTTTGTCTCTCTCTCTCTGTCTCCACCCTCAATTACTCACTCTGTCTTTCCGTCCCTCTCTCTCGCTCTGTGTATGTCTCTCTCTCTCTCCCTCTCTGTGTCTCTCTGTCTCTGTCTCTCTCTGTCTCTCCATCTGTGTCTCTCTCTCTTTCTCTGTCTCTCTCTGTCTCTCCATCTGTGTCTCTCTGTCTATCCATCTGTGTGTCTGTGTCTGTCTCTGTCTCTCTCGCTCTGTCTCTCTCTCTCGCTCTGTCTCGCTCTGTCTCTCGCTCTGTCTCTGCCAGTCTCTGTCTCTCCATCTGTGTCTCTCTATCTCTCCATCTATGTGTCTGTCTCTGTCTCTCTCTCTCATTCTGTCTCTCTCTGTCTCTCTGTCTCTCTCTCTCTCTCTGTCTATCTCTCTCGCTCTGTCTCTCTCTGTCTCTCTGTCACTCAATCTCTCTCTGCCTCTCTCTCTGTCTCTCTCTCTTTCTCTCTCTCTCTCTCACTCTGTCTCTCTCTGTGTCTCTCTGTCTCTCTGTCTCTCTCTCTCTCTCTCTCACTCTCACTCTGCCTGTGTCTCTCTGTCGCCCACTCACCCAGGTCACAGCCACCAACTATTCCATATCTGTGCCATTGTGGGTACCCACTTTCAGCTGGAGGCCATAGTCCTGGATATGTCAGGCCGTCACACCTGGCTGCTCGCCCACACGCCGCTCCCATCCCTGGGGGGCACCCTGGGGGTGGTGCTGTTCTCTGTCATCCTCAACTGCCTGGTCATTGGCGCCTTCGTCCTGCACTTGCTCTGGGCTCCACAATCCTCCCCGTTTCTGCAGAGCCATGTCCTCGGTCGCTTCAAGCAGAATTGGGAGTGACACGCCTCGTATTCGCACCACCCCCATCCCACGCTGCCCTCACCGCTACCTGCTTCTGCCAACTCAAACCCTGTCCACCATTCCTGGCGTCGTGCCTCCCCACCGGCATTGATGGGATTCGATCCTTCTCTGACCAAGCTAGCGCACCCTCTCCTCCCCCCCCCCAGACAATTTGTTGGGCTTCCTCCTTCCTCTGGGCTTTTGCCCTCCCACTGGCACTGCCCTTACCCCAGCCCTCCTGCTCCCTTGGGCATTGAGCGATAGTGGAATGCCCACCTGGAGCACTGGACGAGGGGACTGTGGGATGCCTGCGGTGATGGAAGGGCTGGCACAGGCCCTTGGGGGCAGAACGGTATCTATAAGTTAGTCGCACACTCTCTCGCCACTTATCGCTCACTCCACCCCCACCCCCCCCAAAGTCGCCACTTCAAAAACCCACTGAGGCAATTCTCGGCCCTCGTTTAACATGATCGCCAACTGACCAGCGGCTGGGACGACGTGTCCATGGCTCTGGGTAAGGAGGACAAAGAGAGCCGGTCAACAGCTGCAATTTCCTGTCACCTTGCTGCCCCCTCAGCCCCCACCCGCGTCAGGGAGAGGAATCCACCAGGCACCACCAACCTCCCTCTGAGGTGCCCCCTAGCGGTGGGTGAGGCGTGGCACACCGGGATGGAAAGTGATGCCACAAGTTGGGTGCACAGGGCACCTGTGTGCTTTTCTGACTGGGGTGCTCCCCACTTAATAACGCACAGAACTATCTTCTACTTACTGCACTCTCTAATGCCATTAAACTGCGTATCTGAAAGTTTTTCTGGAGCGGTTAAACTCCGGCTCGCTTTTGAACGCAATATTTGTAGGGATTGCCTGATTGAATGTTGTATCCAACCCAGTTCCTTATATTGTGTTAACCTAAGGATTAAGGGCTGACTGTCTAGTCAGGGTATAATGGAGTGACTGGCAGATGGTGAAAAGAGGCAAGGTTTAAGCATCTTCAGGGCACCTAACCTTGGACTGTCTTCTGGAAGAACAGGAAGAGGTTACCACAGTCTGGCATGACCTGGAAAATATCTTGTACCAACAAGTGGCAAATAGCATCTGCGCCTCGCAGTTGCCCTGAAATGATCATCTCCAACAAGCCATCGTCCCTTGACACTCAATGGTATCACCATCACTGAATGCCCAAATGTTTCGTCACCTCCAGGGCACCTAACCTTGGACTGTCTTCCAGAAAAACAGGAAGAGGTTACCACAATCGATTGAAGGTTGGCTGGCTCAGAAAGCAACAGAAAGCGCAAATGGCCCAATTTGTTGTGGGTAGGGATGTGTGCCACAGGCTTTGAACTTGTTCAAATGTCTAGGCCCCAGTTTGGTACTTGTTGGCAACAAGGGAGAGAGAGAGAGAATGGTTAAGTGGGCAAAGGTGAGGTAAGCGGAGTAGCGTTTTGGGGGAAATGTGAACTCGGCTGGAAGAATCTTTTAACGAGAAGGGACTTATCGAAATGATGAGAGGTTTGCAAGAGAGCTGGGGAGTCAAGTGCATGACTTATGAGGGAAGCTAATCTAATGTGGTTTATTGTAAGGGGAAAATCAATGGGGTTAGGCTTCACTTTATACAGATGAGACATCATCTGACGCACCGAATTGGCTTCCTTATTTAAGAAATCTGTAAGGTAGTTCAGAGAACATTCACCTGACTGATAACAGGGATGGGCAGCTTGTCTTATGACAACAGATTGGATAAACTCGCCTTGTATCCCCTGGAGCTTTATCCCGTTCTAGGAAGGATGTTATTAATTTGGAGAGGCTTTGGAAAAGATTAACTCAGCATGGTTCTGTGAAGGGAAGATTCGAGATATAAAAACAGACTGGGGCAGTTTTCACTGGAGGTCGAGGGGAGACCTTTTTAAAATCACGAGGGGCGTGGATAAGGCGAATGATGAGCGAGCCTTCCATAGGAGGGAGGAGCTGAAAACTTGCTGGCATATTTTTAAGGTGAGCGGGGAAAGATTTAAAAAGGACATGAGGGTCAACTTTTTTTTTAAATATGGAGAGTGGTTCGTGTAAGTGTGTGGAATGAGCTGCCAGAGGAAGTGATGGATGCAAGTACAGGTAAAATGTTTGAAAGACATTGGGATAAGTAGATGAACAGGAAAGGTTTGGAGGGATATAGGTCAGGAGGAGGCAGGTGGGACTAGTTTACTATGGTGTGTGATGAGTTGGAGGTGACTTAATGGAAATGTAGAAGATCTTGAGGGGTTTTGAGTGGATGGAGGTGAGCAGGAGGTTACCACTCTTGGGAGAATGGTTGTAAAATCAGGGGATGAGTGACCTACCAGTAATTTATAGGTTAGCATGTGTCTATGCAGCAAGACCTGGACAATATCCAGCTTGTGCCAACAAGTGGGAACTAACAATTGCTCTGTAATGACCATCTCCAAGAAACTCGCCATCATCCCTTGATGTTCAATGGTATCACCATCACTGAGTGCCCAAAGCTCAACACCCTGGTGTTTATCATTGACCATGGACTGCCCCTATAAACACAGTGGCTACAAGAGCTGGGCCAGAGGTGAGTAACTCACCCCCAAAACCTGTCCCACCACCCACAAGGCACAAGTCAAGAGCTTGGTGGCATACTCCCTGCTTGCCCTGGACGGGAGCAGCTCCAACAACATTTGAGAAGCTCAACACCATCCAGGACAAAGCAGACTTGATTGGCACCACATCGACTCCCTCCACCGATGCTCAGCCGCAGCAGTGGGTACTGTCTACAAGGTGCACTGCAGCAACTCGCCAAGGCTCCTGTAGACAGCATCTTCCAAACCCGTGACCTCTGCCATTTACAGGACAAAGGGGTTTCAGAATAATGGGAACACCAGCAACTTCCCCTCTGAGCCCCTCACTACCCTGACTCAGAATGACTTCCGACAATCAAATTAGAATAATGGTCTTGCACTCCAATGGAATGGGATCAGTTGATGGCCCCCTCAAAGCTGCTTTGCATCCCCGGCAAGTCACCTGACTTTCTACACCGCCAGTCCAAACACATTCCCACCTGTTCCTCTTTCTGATTGGTCTCCGACGCCCATGTTCCTTATTTCGGCAATGAGGATTGGTCAAGACGATACAGTGGTCATCCAAATGGAGGGCATGCAGCCAATGTTGACTGTCATTTCCTCCTTTGGCCAGGAAGAATGGACTCGTGGATGGAATTAACCGGTATTAAACATGTAACTTTGAGGAATGGTTTCGTTGCTTGGATTTTTTTTGAAGTCAGTGCCACGTGGGTGCACGTGTCCTTGTGATCCCATTTTCCTGACCTGGCAACATCCTTGTAAATTCTCTCTCTCGCACAGTCTCGGTGATGAAGTGACCAGAACGTGCACAGTGCTCTGGTAGCGTCCTAACTAATGGTACAGCCCGTTGCCACATGAACCCCCTCCTCTTGTGCTTTGTATCTTACTGACCCGACCTGCTGAGCGCTGGACACTTGCTCCAACATCCCTTACCTTCCAAATGCCTCTGTGTTCCCCATGTTGCTTGTCCTAGTACAGGCCTGAAGGACCAAATGGCCTACTCCTGCACCCATATTCTCAGTTTACTCTCCTTTACCTGGCTGAGTAAGTATTATCATGTCTTGAATTCCATTTGCCAGGTCATGCACAGATGCCACAACAACACCGTAAACCTACATTAAGCTGTTCGGGGCTCACTGAAATCCGCCATCTTTTCCCAAAAAAATCTGTCCACCATTACCAAATAGAAATCACCGGAGGAAGTGAAGAAGGCGTTTGGTATGCTCACCTCCCACGGGTGGCATGGTGGCTCAGTGATTAGCATCACAGCCTTACTGTGCCAGCGACCTGGGTTCGATTCCAGCCTTGGGTGATTGTGTGTGCGGAGTTTGCACATTGTCCCCATATCTGTGTGGGTTTCCTCTGGGTGCTCTGGTTTCGTTCCAAAGATGTGCAGGTTAGGTGGATTAGCCATGCTAATTTGCCCATAGTGTTCGGTGCATTAGTCAGAGGGAATGGGTCTGGCAGGGTTACATTTCGGAGGACCGGTTGGGCTGAAGGGCCTGTTTCCATGCTGTAGGGAATCTAATCTAATCTTTATTAGTCAGAGTATTGAGTACAGGAGTTGGGAGGTCATGTTGTGGGTGTACAGGACATTGGTTAGGCCACTATTGGAATATTGCTTGCAATTCTGGTCTCCTTCCTATCGGAAAAATATTGTGAAACTTGGAAGGGTTCAGAAATGATTTACAAGGATGTTGCCAGGGTCGGAGGATTTGAGCTATAGGGAGAGGTTGAATAGGCTGGGGCTGTTTTCCCTGGTGTGGGAGAGGCTGAGGGGTGACCTCATAGAGGTTTACAAAATCATGAGGGGCATGGATAGGGTTAATCGACAAAGTCTTTTCCCTGAGGAAAGGGAGGGAGTCCAGAACTAGAAGGCGTAGGTTTAGGGTCAGAGGGGAAAGATATAAAAGAGACCTAAGGGGCAACGTTCTCATACATAGGGTGGTACGTGTATGGAATGAGTTGCCAGAGGAAGTGGTGGAGGCTGGTACAATTGCAACATTTAAGAGGCATTTGGATGGGTATATGAATAGGAAGGGTTTGTAGGGATATGGACTAGATTGGGTTGGGATATCGGGTCAGCATGGACGAGTTGGACCGAAGAGTCTGTTTCTGTGCTGTACGTCTCTATGACTCTATGATTCTGTAACTCAGCAGGTCGGACAGCATCTGTGGAGAGAGCAGTGAGAGAAGTGGTGCAGTGCCCCTTGTTCAGGACTGATTGTAGCCATGAGAAGGTCGGTGTGTACATGCTGAGGATTGGGTGGGGTAAGGGGAGGGAAGGAAACAGTAGGTGGAGCCCAGAGAGAGAAAAAAAACGGTTGGGCCAACAAGGGCGTTGGAGGCATGGTGGCTCAGTGGTTAGCATGGCTGCCTCACAGCGCTAGGGACCTGGGTTCGATCCCAACCTCGTGTGACTATCTGTGTGGAGTTTGTACGTTCACCTCCCCCCCCCCTCACCGTGTCTGCGTGGGTTTCCTCCGGGTGCTCCGGTTTCCTCCCACAATCCAAAGATGTGCAGGGCAGGTCAATTGGCTGTGCTAAATTGCCTGTAGTGTTAGGTGCATTAGTCAGGGGTAAATATAGGATGGGGAATGGGTCTGTGTGGGCTACTCTTTGGAAGGGTCAGTATGGATTTGTTGGGCCGAAGGGCCTGTTTCCATGCTGAAGGAACCTTAGGCTCAGAGACGGAGCTGGAAGCCAGGCTGCAGACGTGTAGGGGTGGCATGGTGGCTCAGTGGTTTGCACTGCTGCCTCACAGCACCAGGGTCCCAGGTTCAATTCTAGCTGCTGGTGACTGTCTGTGTGGAGGTTGCACATTCTCCCTGTGTCTGTGTGGGTTTCCTCTCACAGTCCAACGATGTGCAGGTTAGGTGAATTGGCTGTGCTAAATTGCCCATAATGTACCTAACACTATGGTGTGTATACATTAGTCAGAGGGAAATGGGTCCAGGTGGGTTATTCTTCGAAGGGTCGGTGTGGACTTGTTGGGCCGAAGGGGCTCTATTCCTGATAAAGGCCTTTTGCCCAAAACGACGATTTTCCTGCTCCTCGGATGCTGCCTGACCTGCTGTGCTTTTCCAGCACCAGTCTAATCTAGACACTGGTTTCCAGCATTTGCAGTCCTTGTTTTTACCTTGTTGGGCCGAAGAGCCTGTTTCCACACTGTAGGGAATCTAATAGAATGGATAAAGATCAGCTTGGGTGAATCAATAAGCTAAAATGGAGACAATTAGTGGCTGACAACAGATTTTTTTTCTGGTATCCGCTCACGCGGTGACCAAGCTTGATGTGTGGGGAGGTTGGGGTAAAGATTTCAGAGAAAGCACTCAAGCCCTGAAATTATTGAACTTGAGATTGAGCCCAGAAGGCGGCCAAGTGGAAAATGAGGTGCTGGTCGTCCAATTTGCACTGAGCTTCCCTGGAGCGCTGTAAGTAGGCCTAAGTTAGCGATGTTGGCCAGTGATAGGTAACAGGGTCATTGTGTTTCAGACAGAGTGCAGGTGTTCTGCAACGCAACACCCAAACTACGTTTTGTCTCCCTAATGTAGAGGAGACCACATTGTGAGCAGTGAATACAGTACATTGGACTGCTGGTACAGCTGGAAAGTATGTTCGAGAGGGTTGAAAAGTGAAGGTGGAGGAAGTAAACAGGTCGATATTAACACCTCCTGCAGTGACTTGGGAAGGTGGTGTGGGCAGTGGAGGAACAGTGGACCAAGATGTAGAGGAACCAGTAACTTGTGGAAGGCTGAGAAGGGCAGGGGGTACTTGTCTGGTGGTGCCATCCAATTGCAATTACACTGTTACCACTGCAATCGTTCACTGGATTCAGCCATTGCAGCATCTTGGTCTTTTCAAAAGAAACTCGAATTGACATTCAATGAAATTTGCAGTTTGTGATTGGCAACTTTTTCCTTCGTTTCCAAGATGGAAGAAGATTTGCTGGAATACAGTTTGTGTTTTAACGTAAACAGTTGAGAAAAACCCCCCAAAACTTGGCTTGTTGTGCCCATTCCACTGGTATACCATCTGCAAAGGTTGGTGGCTCCAGACCATCCTGCGGTAGCGCCACCAGCAGGCTCGGAGGACTAAACCTGGAAACTGCATCTTACTCAACACCGCCACCTAATGGTGAGGATGAGGATGTACACCAGTCACAGCGCCACCCCGCGGCGGGTTGAAGATCTACATGTCTGAGAGTGTATGTGTGTAAGAGAGAGAGAGAGAGTGTGTGTGTAGATGTTCATGAGAGAAAATACATGTGACTGAGACAGAATGTGTGTCAGTGTATGTGAGAGAGATGGTAGCATGCATGAGAAAATAGGTGAGTGTGGAAGAGATTGCCGATGAAAGAATGATTTGGAGATGCCGTGTAGGACTGTGGTGTACAAAGTTTAAAATCACACAACACCAGGATATAGTCCAATAGGTTTAATTGGAAGCACTAGCTTTCGGAGTGACGCTCGTTCATCAGGTGGTTGTGGAGTACACAATTATAAGGCACAGAATTTATAGCAAAGGTTTACAATGTGATGTAACTGAAATTATACATTGAAAAATAACTCTCTGTGAGTGTCTGTGAGAGAGAGTGTATATGTGTGTGCATGAGTGTAGACTGGTCTAAGTCTCTGAGAGGATGGCTGTGTAAGTGTGGGTGTGTGTGTGTCTGTAAGGGTGTGTCTGTGTATATGTGTGCCCATGTGTATGTGTGTGTATAGGAGAGCCTGTGTGTGTGTCTTTGCAGATTTACATTGTACTCTGCTCAAAAACTGCATGAATTCGTGTAAAACTCTGTTTTCTCACTTTTTAGATTAGAATCAATCTAAACATCGTGGCATAGACAGAGAACACAGGGGGGCCAACACCTTCAACATATTGTCTAGCTAATGCCCATTGTTACAGCAACTTTTTATAAAGGTTTTGTGATTTACACAGGAAAGAAGTGAAACCATCATGGTATTCGAACAGATGAAAGATTCAACAGACAATCAAGGTATTTTTCAATGTATAATTTCAGTTACATCACATTGTAAACCTTTGCTATAAATTCTGTACCTGAGAATTGTGTCCTCCACTATCACCTGATGAAGGAGCAGTGCTCCGAAAGCTAGCTCCAATTAAACCTGTTGGACTATAATCTGGCGTTGTGTGATTTTTATCGATGAAAGAAAGAATTTATGAGTAAGGCCTGTGTGTATCAATAACCATGTGAGAATGTGTAAGAGTGTGTTTGAGTGTGTGTATATATGTGTGAGTGAGTGTGCATTACTGTGTGTAAGTGTGACAGCATTGATTATAAAGTCATAGAGCATGGAAACAGATCCTTCAGTACAACCAGTCCACGCCAAGCATAATCCCAAAGTAAACTGGTCCCACCGGCTTGCACTTGGCCCATATCCCTCCAAACCTTTCCTATTCATGTACTTATCCAAATATCTTTTAAACATTCTAACTGTACCCACATTCACCACTACCTCTGGAAGTTCATTCCACAAGCAAACTTCTGACTGTACAAAAATAAATGTCTTCTTAAAATCTTTCTTCTCTTATCTTAAAAGTAAGACCCCAGTCTTGAGATCCCTCCTCCTAAGTAAGGGACATCTACTATTCACCTTATTTATACCCTTATGACTTTATAAACCCCTACGACATCATCTCTCAATGTTCTACCTTACAGTGAAAAATGCCCCACTCTCCAGTCACAGCGACTTCCCAGTGAATCTCTTCTGGACACTCTCCAACTTAATAATATCTTTCCCATAACAGTGAGACCAGAACTGGATGCAGTACTCCAGAAGAGTTCTCACCAATGTCCTGTACAACATCAACAGGACGTCCCAACTCCTATACTCA